>NC_083646.1:6456990-6616990 GCF_963576545.1 Limanda limanda | reverse complement strand
TAAACATAAGTTCTTGGGGACATCGCATTTAGCAAGAATATTGGGTTTTGCTGAGTCTTTCAATATCTGAGTTTTGTCTGGTGATTGGTTTGGGAAAATATCCTCAAGATTTTTGAAAATGTGATTATAATGGAAGAAGGAAAAACAACACACAAGTACACAGGCAAACACACACGGAGATATCTCCATCCAGGTTGATAAGGATTTCTCTTCTAGCAGCAGGGTTGAAGAAATGCAGGAGCGTTGGTTTTCTTCCATGTGGCGGCGGAAGCCAAGGCGAGACCAACACACTGCACCGCGGGGGGGCCGAGCCGACGGCGTGTTCACAGGCTCCGTCTCCGCCGCATGCTGATGGCGTTTGATGTATTTTCTCACATCTTTTACACACAGAAACACACACACACACCGAGGACACACAGAGGGCAGAGGCAGACCTGCTCACACCCAAGTCATGTACCTTGCTCGTAGACTCCCTGACATCTGTCTTCTCTCTCTCTCTCTCTCCCTCCCTTCCTCCCACCTCTGCCTCCGTGTCCGTCCACCTCTGTCTCCCCCTCCCGGGCCTTTCATTCCCATTCTCGGCGACTCTGCGGCTGGCTGACCTTGGAGCGGCGGCGAGGACGGATCAGACACAGACGGCCGCGGGAAGAAGGAGCCGTTTATTCATCTTGTGTCGGCGGCACCGGTCCGGGGCCAAACAGGCTTTGGGAAACAATCCCCAGCAAGGGAGAGCTGCAGGTATCACCGGCCTGAGTGGCACGATCCGTCAAATTACCTGAGCTCCCTGGACCGTGGCCCGGCCCGGTGCCGAGGGGCCGGTGCCGAGGGGCCGGCAGCGGCAGGCCGGCTTATGGCTGAGCACACAAACACACAAACACACAAACACACAAACACACAAACACACAAACACACAGACATGAGAATCCCTCCCAGCGACTCGGGATCACAGCATTTTCCACGGCGTTTATTCTTGGCAGTGCGCCGCTCCTTTTGTTCAAGCCTTCATGCCTCTGACTCTGTCTCACCCCAGCGTTCCTCCTGTACACCTCTCCTTTAACGACTCTGTCTGCTTCACACGCCTCAATTAAAACACTGTCTTCGGAGAGTGATTGCACTATATTGGAAAAATGTAGAACCACCATCACTGGCAATATGGAAGAAGGAGTTGACGACTTGTCTTGGACTGGAGAGATTGACATACATTGTTAAAGGTAAACAGGAAGAGTTTGCTTGTATTTGGGAATCATTTATGTCATTTTTGACCAATGAAACGGATAACACTGATTGAATAACAGGTTATGAAATGATGAAAT
Source organism: Limanda limanda (assembly GCF_963576545.1). Classification (NCBI taxonomy): domain Eukaryota; kingdom Metazoa; phylum Chordata; class Actinopteri; order Pleuronectiformes; family Pleuronectidae; genus Limanda; species Limanda limanda. Next base: position 6,615,677 of record NC_083646.1, on the reverse strand, counting down.
TTTTTTTTTTTTCTTTTTTACTTACTTGTCATTGTCCATTTTGTTTATTTCTTTTTCTTTGTCTGTGTGAATGAGTGTCTGTTCGAGGGGATATAAATGAAAATGTTTGTAAATTCGCATAAAGTTTGATATGCACTTGAAACTTCAATAAAAAATATTGTTAAAAAAAAACCACTGTCTTCTTCTGCAGCTCCCTCCTCCTCCTCCATCCCTTCTTCTTTAAGCTTGTCTCAAAGCAGCTAACCCCATCTTTTGATTGATTGATTGAATATTTATTTAAGCCCCGGAAAACCCATTGAGGAATAAGACCCTCATTTACAATGGTGCCGAGGGTACAATAAAGAGTTGAATGAAGAGTTAATACATTGAATAAATAAGAATGAAATAAATACGCATATATATATATATATACAGTAATACAAGGTATAAAAAAAAATTCGGCAGTATAAAATGGCCAATTCAACTAGCAGTTACAATCACTGCAGGAGAAGTCAGCTGTACATGAGACCAGACTCAAGAACTCAATCTTCTCCTGTCACTCGCCATTTTCTCCCCCCCCACCCACCTCGTTTGATGCACCATCCCAATCAGTAGCCTCCTTCTCTCCCCTTTCTCCTTTTCCTCTCCCCCTCCTCTGCCTCTTTCTCTCTCTCCTTCTGTTATCTGCTTCTTCTTTTTTTCAGATGAGACAAAATAACACCTCTTCAAATACACTGCAGTGTGTGTGTTTTTTTGTGTGTGTTTTTTTTTTTTTTTTTACATGGTAATCAGTTTGCAAATCAGTGCAGTGTCAGGGAGAGCGTTGCCACGTTGTTTGGATCACTCTGCCTTAATCTGCGAGACGCTGGAGTCGCTGTGGACTGCGGCGCTCGCTCGTCTGGAGTGGATTTATGTTTTAAGGGAGGCTCAGAAGGCGGAGAAGAAAGAGATATTACATTTGAGAAATGAAGTGCCTCCATAAAAATACCCCAAGCACCCAGGACGCGACAGAATAAAGAGGCTCAGAGTCATAATGATGTTCTTTATGATTCATTGATGGATTATATTTCAGAAAAGGACGACTTGAATGGTTAGGAATCCATTTGCGGCCGTCCCATGCCGGCTGTTGCTTTTCTCTCTTTTCGATAAAACGTTTGCAAAATCAAAATAAAGGCACAAATTAAAATTTGATCAGTAACTGGTGTTTGTATCAGAAACATATCAAGCGAGAACGTTTAGTGTCCCTGACGCACATTCCAGGATCCTGCTCCAGAATACACTGGGAGTAAATAGTCCAGAGTAAATTATCAGTGGCTTTGTTTTGTCTCGCCATGAAAGTCTACAGAGAAACAGCTAAAGGTCATAACGGTTTACAAGCCGAGGAGTCGATACTTTATCAGCCCCACTAGAATAATGGAGCGTATAAAAACAGGAGCAGGAAGTGGTTTTTTTTATGCAGGTTCCTCCACAGGGACCTTATCTGAGCTCGACCTGTTTGTAGAGGAGATGAGAAAACGCTTCTCCAGCCGCGGCAGAGTGAGTCAGTGCTTCGGTTCTGGACTTGACGGAGGCAGGTGTAGTAAAGGGGCCCCTTGTAAAACACATGCAAAATCTGTGTAATACATTTTGGGGATTTTTAATAGCTGCAATGTTTATTTTGTGTAGTAATTGGATGCCAAATAAAATGTCAGGGATAAATCCACATTTATTGATGCTACGTTTATGCCGGCGTCCACGCGGCTCTCTGGCGCCTGGAATGAAGAAGGAAGCGCTGCCGGACACATTTAAGTTTAGAAGTTGCGACCGCTCTGGCCCGGACTCTTGCCGGCACATACAAAATCTGTGTGATACATTTTGGGGATTTTTAATAGCTGCAATGTTTATTTAATGTATTTATTGGATGCCAAATAAAATGTCCGGGATAAATCCACATTTATTGTTGCTAGGTTTATGCAGGCGACCACGCGGCTCTCTGGCGCCTGGAATGAAGAAGGAAGCGCTGCCGGACACATTTTAGATTAGAAGTTTGGAAACAATCACTCGATCATCTCTATTAGCCTCCTGATTGGCTCATATTAGTCAGAACTGGACAACCAGCGGTTAATGCAAAGCAAAGGCCCTGACCATCAGTGTTAAGGCCAGGCTTCGGACATAGAGGCAGAGACAGAGGCTGAGGCAGAAGTAATGTCAAAGTAGAGTTTTATTGGAATGTCCAATAAGTAAGCAGGCAGGTAGACAGGCAGGCAGAACCCTGGAGCTGGAGTCGGGACTAACAGGACTAGGACAGGACTAACAGGACGTTACAAAATCTAAATAGTTACGATTAGCGGCAGCTAGAACTGACATAAACTGAGTCTATAGTCCGGCGCAGACTGAGAGCAGTAGTGGAGCTTTTAAAGGCAGCTGGTCAATCAAGGCCCCAACTCCAGCACACCAGGTTCTCATCTGTAATCAGCCACGCCACCTACACACATCAAGAGAGAGAGAGAGAGAGAGAGAAAGAGAGAGAGAGGGAAAGAGAGAGCCTAGTAGGCAGATGTTGCAGAAGGCATGACCGTCAGTCACAGTTCCACCTCGTCAACAGTCAAACAAAATAAATCCTTCGTCTTATTTTGGGCCGTTGCTGTTTCTTTTCGTACTTTTTTCTGTAACTAAGCAATTGTCTGCAGAGTAGAACATCTGCTTCCTGTTTATACCGGCATGCACACGCTAAATCTACTAGTAATTTAATACAGATTTCCATGGAAGCCACCGCCCTGGCCCCGACTCTTGCCGGCACATACAAAATCTGTGTGATACATTTTTGTGATTTTTAATAGCTGCAATGTTTATTTTGTGTAGTAATTGGATGCCAAATAAACTGTCAGGGATAAATCCACATTTATTGTTCAGGCTCTCTGGCGCCTGAAATTAAGAAGGAAGCGCTTCCGGCCTCATTTCAGTTTAGAAGTTTTGAAACAATCACTCGATCATCTCTACTTCATGATATGAGCTCCTGATTGGCTCATATTAGTCTGAACTGGACAACCAGCGGTAATGCAAAGCAAAGGCCCGGACCGTCAGTTCCATCTCGTCAACAGTCCAACTAAATAAATCTCGTCTTATTTTGGGCCGTTGCTGTTTCTTGTTCGTACTTTCTTCTGTAACTAAGCAACTGCCTGCAGAGTAGAACATCTGCTTCCTGTTTATACCGGCACGCACACGCTAAATCTGCACGAAGAGTCATGTGATATGTGCTCATATGATTGGCTTTACCAACAAGAAATGCTACTAGTAATTTTTTTTTTTTTAACAATGTTTTTTTATTAACTTCCAATAAGAACCTACAAAACACATTGACACATACCACACAAGATGCACAATGAAATGCAGGCGAACTTCACTGCATACACACACATACAAAAAATAAAATAAATAAATATAAACACGCACAAAAACATACATACCTACGTAAAATAATAACAATAATAAATAAAATAAAATACAAATGTCACACTCGATATCCTTACAGATTGCCGTTGCCTGAGAAAGTCCATCAAGGGTGCCAACACCTCTTCAAATTCTCCAAATTACCCCTGATTACATAGGTTAGCTTTTCTAATGTAACATACATTGCCAACTCTCTAATCCAAGATTGTGTAGATGATACTTCAGTCTATCTCCAAGATAAAGCAACCATCCTCCTGGCCTGCAGGAGGCCAAAGTTGATCAGAGTCTGCTACTAGTAATTTAATACAGATTTCCATGGAAGCCACCGCTCTGGCCCCGACTCTTTGCGCCCTGGAACATCCTGGAAGCGGAGTCCTCCAGGATGTGCAGTGAAGCATGGTGATTGGCCACTTGGAGCACAGGTGAGCTGGCAGTAGATTAACAAGGTGGACTAACCCGAGTCAGGACTTGGCTCAGTTCTCCGGCTGAGAGGCAACAGCTGGGTGTGTCTCTGCTTCCCCTTTCCCCCCCAAAAAAACTCTGTTCCTCTCCATTTAGCTCGTCACGCGGCGGCGAGCACAGACGGGATGTTTGTCGGGGGGGGAAGTCACACTCGAGGACGGAAGGGAACCCCCCCCCACCCCTCCTCCCCAGCTGTGTTCCGTACGGTTGCCGTTTGGCTCTGGAAATCCAATTGCATCTGTGTGTGTGCTTGGGGCATTTGGTTACAACAGATGACAGACACACACTAACCTTCCACACACACACACTAACCCTCCACACACACACACACACACACACACACACACACAGGTCGAGATGCACGGAATAGGTGGATGCATGTTTAGGGCCAGGTTCTGCTGATTGATGCTCTTGGGCGCCGGTGGAGAGCTGACTCAGCAGGAGGAGAAGATGCTGCGTGCGTGTGAGTCTAATAAATAACTCTCCAAGTCGGCATCATCACCTGAGAGAAGAGGAACCTTCCGGAGGCTCTTAGCGCCCGTGTGGAGCTTCGGTGAAAACATGACAGCTGCTCTAACAAGTTTATCGATCATTTAGATTGTCTGGAAGGTGCTGAGTCATCACACACACACACACACACACATTAACACAATGCACTAACACAATGCAAACACCGGAGCATTGATTTAGCTGCTCGGGGACCAAACAGAATCACCTTCGTTTAAATCCCTTCGAGGTGACGTGAGAAACCAACAAAGCCGTCGTCGTTATCATTAATGCGTTTCTTTCAAGAGGCGCTTAGGAAACCCCTCTCAGGCGAATCAGGTCAGACTCACATCAGAGGATGTAAGGCTTTCGGGGGGGGGGTGTTTGCCTATGAGAGCTCAGTGCAGCAAAGAAAGCAGAAAAGGATTTTCCTAATTAAGGATGATTTTCCTTTCGAATGCACCTCTCCCATCATGCTCTGGTCCTGTGCATCGTTTCAAAGTCTGCACCACGAGACATGAAACACACAAAGTCAGAACATGTGCCTTTTATCAGAATATATTCATGCGTCTTGTTGTTGTTGTTGTTGTTGACCGACAAATGTTCAGATAAAAGATTTGTCCTCCTCTCCGGCTTCAGTCGCCCTTTGATAGAAACTCCCCATTGTGTTTTTCTTTGTCTTTCTTTAACACTCAGTCTCAGACTCTGTCGCTGCTCGCTGAATCGGATTAAATTGAAATTGCAATTTCACCTAAAGAAAATAACACCGAGATGTAACAAGGGAAGCAAGCTGAAGAAGAAGTGCAGCGCCTTTTAAAAGAGAGAGAGAGAAACGGAGAGAGAGAGAGAGAGACTCGCCAGCGGCAGGGGGGAGGGAGGGGAGAGAGGGAGAAGGAAAACCCAATCGATGGAAGGTGCAACACGAAGCTACTCCTTGGGTCCGGGAGGAAGTTATTTGTGGGAACTGTGACCACGTGCACATTTGCCTACAGATGTGATGGCGTCAGCAGGAAACAACATGGCCGCCCTGGGACTCCAACCGACCCGCTAACATCCGTCCCCACTTTCCTGCGGCACGTGACCTCACACATCACCAGCCTCACGTACCTCATCCAGCTCGCCACGCCACATATACACAGTGGCGGCTAATCTCAACCATCCGTTATACGTGGACAGGCTGGTCTCAGGCCACCGGGGCCACGTGGTGATGGATGTGAATGAAGGTGGAGAAGGAGGGAGACCTTTAAAGGCTGAGAACAGATTAAGTAATTCATCTACTCGTGGTATTACATGGAAATGCACTGATGCGTGATCCCAGAGCGACGTATGTATCTCGTGTTAGTTTGTCACATAAATCCCGGACTAATTTGACCTCTCAACTTTGGACATGCTCTCCTAGTTTTTGCATTATGATCCTTTATTCTAGAGTCTTTACTATAAGAGCACAGGTGACTTGCAGCAGCTGAGCGTCTCTGTGACAGAAGAGAAAAGAGTCTCGTTATCTCTCACAATGATCTGAATCCGTCTCATTTATGCAGAGACTCCAAACAACTTTCACTTTAGTGTCTCCGCGCACACACGGGCTGATAAGTGATGGAACGTGTGTGTGACGGCTGGAATCCCAAATCCACGCTGTAGGATTTTTTTTGCAGCGCGGCTACATTGACTATAGAGACTCACAGGGGAACCTACACAGCTCCATGGTCGAGTGTGAGCCAGTAAAACAATGACAAGCCCTATCTCTCCACCCCAGGGTGGCTCCTCCGAAGTCTGGCGTATTAAACTGAGCCCTGAGATAAAGCAGCTTCTTGCTCAGCTCAGCCCAAGGGGGGGGGAGAGAGAGACGCACCCACTCTCCTTATGCATTCTCGCCACGCTGCATATTGTTTGATATAATCAGCACGGACCAAAGGGGTACGGCGCAGCACTCCAACACATCGCCCTCCCAAGGGTGATATAAGTCTGAGTAACACGGACATGATTCTGATTTTAACACATGGCCGTGGTCGTGTGCATGTGAGGGTAAACACATCTGCACTGTTCACTGTTTTGCATTCAGCATTTCACTTTTTTACTTCACTTTTTATATCTTTTATCTTTTATATATTTTTATTCAGAAATGTTTATCTCAAAATAAATGTTACTTTGTATAAATATTGGTAAAAAGTGAGTAAATAAGAAGTAAACAGTGAGTAAATATATACTGGTTTACCATTTTTTATTGCTCTCCTATGCATGTTGTATTTATTGCGTTTTTATGTTTCTATGTTCATTGTTTGCACCAATAACCAGAGCAAATTCCTTGTATGTGTGAACGTACTTGGCAATGAAATACTTCTGATTCTTCTTCTTCTTCCTTCTGATCTGCACTGGTTTAGGAAGGAGCTGGGATACAGGAGGCTGCTGGGAGATGTGAGGCTGTGCAGTGTGCATATTCCGATGTGTGTGTGTGTAATGTATATTCTGGGCACCCGAAAGGTCGCTGTGTTGTAGAAGTTGATGATCAAGGAAAGGAACGCGGACCCAGTACTTACAAGTATAATAATGTTTATTACACAAAGTAGGACAGGTCAAGACGAGCTCTAGAACTGAATAGTGAAGTCTGTCTTCTCCCTGCAGGGCAAGAAGTTTTATAGGTGGGAGGTGGGACCCCAAACCTAGAGATAACATGACATCACACAACAGGGCTACAGCCTAAATAAGGGCATGTTAAGTATCTTGTAGTGTAAGACGTCTTCATTGTACAGGTCAAAAGTATTCTCTGGGGGAGAGAGTTAACGCATACATTCCATAGTGTTTAAGGAGTGTGAGAATTTGAGAATCAACACACCGAAGATGATAACATGTCATCGTGGTTTATAACCATGTTAAAAAGAGTTATTAGCTAAAATCATTAACTCTAGTGAATACACGACATGTGTTTATACAGTGTGTATGGTCACAATCTGAGGATATTGCCTATAGGGGTATATGGAATATGGTTTTGCAGACTGTGTCAGATTTCGCCTGCTTCACCTCAGATGTTTTACTTTACCCACACATGTTGCCTCACATCCATGTGCAGGCTGGAGGAGAGAGAGCACAACAGTCCTGCTCTGCACTTCTACATTTCCACAGTTCGACTGCAGCTCGAGAAAACTTCGGAAAAAAATGGACGAAAAACAAGTTCCACACATGCCTGAACCGAGATAGGACTTTACATACCAATGGGATTGCAAGAGTGTTGACGGTTTTCAAAACACTGGACTTGTTTTTTCAGAAATAAGTCCATCAAACCTCTGCAGACTTCACCCCCCCCCACCACCACCACCACCACCACCACCACTGCTTGGCACGCATGCATTTTGAGGATGAGGTACGGGCTTATGCTATTCCGGTATAGTAGGCTGGGAAGGCAGTGAGGAGTATTTGACAGCGAGGGACTGGAAGATTTGATAGGTAATGTAAATTATAGAATACGCTTCACCGGAAAAGAGAGAGAGAGAGGTGGGGGGGGGGGGCTGGAGCTGAGCAATTCTATCAGGAACCAAATCCTCCAAACGCAGCTTTGAATAAGAATGAAACAGATAGAGATTGTGAGATTGGACGAGCAATAGGAAGTGGTAATATTAGACAAACAGGAGATTTTCTGAAATATCTCAGGACGTTATCAGTGCCTACGAGCTAATCTCCTGCTTTCGCCCGACTCTAGAAGACGGCGCACTCGCTCCCCCCCCCCCCCGCCCGCTCCGGCTAACAAGGCGCCCGCGGTGCGTGGGCGCAGAGGCAGGGCGGCGCAGGTGACTCCAGGTCTTATCGCTGGAAGGATGGAGAAGGGAAGTGATGTTTAAGGATGCGAGGAGCTGCTGCTCAACTTTCTGCAACTGTCAGGAGGTTAATTCCATACAGAACCTGTGGAGAGCTGCCCACTCGATAAACCACGAGCCGTTCTCCGGCAGCAGACTCCTTCTTCTCTCTTTCGCAGCCAACTCAGATTCCCTCTGAGGCTCCGAGCAGCGAGAGGAACCCGCTCGTGTTGCACAGCTGTTTGGAACCAGAAGAGAGGGGAAAAAATGACTTTAATTAACCAATCCAACAAAAGCTAATCAATATGTTGATGTGGACGATATATTTTTTTCTCCATCCAAACAAACACTCACTCGCAGGAGGAGACAATTATTGTGGTTTTGGATCTGTGTTGGATTAATTACAATTAATACCGATGAGAAGAACAAAAATATGCAGCAGTGTGAAGGCGCCTGAGTATTCAGCTGCTCCCCTCCAGAGGGTAAGAGTGGGCGGGCGGGGGCGGGGGGGAGGAGCTCCCATCACCCCCCCCCCCCCCGCGCTAATTAAAACTAACGACTCCAGGTGCTGCACGGCGCCGGGCAGAGGAATGGCCGGGCGGCGTGTTTGTGTTGCTGGTTCACCTTCATTACCACCTCCATCCATTCTTCTTAGCAGCCCAGCGCAGTATCGACTGGGAGAGCGACACACAATGTGCAATGCAACAAAGAAGAGGGGGGTGATCTAAATGCAAATGGTTTTGTGCGACGCGTTGCACCGGCCGTGAGGAGAAGTGATTCGGGCAGCGGCAGGAAGAGGCTCTCGTTTACTAAAGGTGGTGGAATCTCAGCAATGGACGCTGGTCGAAAGCGGCGTCTCGCTTCTAAATGTTCGTTTTTCTCGTTTCTCAGCAGCCGAGGAGTCGATTAACATGTTTTCTCCGAGGCCTCTGAGCAAGCCCGTGATCAATGGAGGACGGGAGGAGAGTGAGAGAACGTCTATGTCTATTCCCAGCCCTGTCTTTTTAAATCACACCTGGGCTCGAGAGCCCTCAGGTCATCGCAGCGTTTCCTCCAGCTCGCTCGCTCACTTCACCCAGAGGCTGCGCCGCGGCCAAACCATAATTATGACAAATAGTCACCTTCTTGTGACTGCTGGCAATATCACAGGAGTAAAATACGGCTGAATTTACAACTGGGAAAATGGATTTCAGGAAAAAAGCAGCGTGAAGTGGATGATGGTCTTTAAGATCGAGTTGAATTCCCACTGACAGGTTGTTTCACCTTCAGCGGAGTTTTAAAGAAATGACTCGAAGATAATTTTCTTACAAACCAACCGTACCGTGATGAAGAGTTATTATGTAACTGATATAGAAATACAGATAGAATATGTTTCCTGCATATTTTGTAGCTTTGCCCTTCGTCCGATGATCGGAGAAACAAACAAGCTTCTGGAAGATTATCGTCACATTTTGAAAATCACATTTTTTTAGTAAATTCGTTTGAGGTCTGGTTTCATTATTTACAAGTTTCTCTTTTACGCCCAAATTCGATACTGTAATCAGTTAAACTCAGCAGAGGGTCGTCAATCAACAATGCAGCAATACTTCAATTTAACATCAAGTTGCTTATAACTAATAACTGATGAAATAATAATGGTTCCAGAATTGAGTTACCTGCACCAATTTCCTCTGCCTTTGTTCAGCAGGATTACGCAAAGAATCGACAGGACCGCTTTTTTTTTTACATACCTAGGTCGTTTTTTTTACCATTTTTCATCAATTCCCATCCATTCATGGATCTTGTTTTTTTTTTTTTACTCGGGCATCAGGGGACTAACATATACGAGTTTGAGCAGCTTGATTGGATTTAAGGGGCCACAGCGGAGGCCATGTGCTCTGCTAAGTGCTGTTTGCATCTGTGCTTTTCCTGCTGTGACATGCACTTATTAGACTGTGGCCTTCAATTAGGTTATTAAATCCACCTGCTGCTCTTCCCTGATCTGACAAATGCTGCATTTGAAGAACGATTGCGTCACAGCGGCCAACAAATGTGTCCTTCCACCCTGAAGCACTCCACCAGGTGGTCCCAACCTATCCCATAATACTTTGTGCTTCAGTGACTTAATGGCTGCAGCAGAAACCGACCAGGTAACATACATGAAATAGAGTTTGGTCAATCTGGACATTCTACACCTCAGTAGATTTATTGGTAGAATTGGTAAAGGCTCAGATGGCAAACATTTTACATTTTTTATTTAATCACCGAGACGTAGTTCATAGAGTTTGACATTTGGACATACGGAGTGACAGACACGTATACACAGCTGCTGTTAAATTACAATGAATATTGAGGGATGTCAGTTGTGTAATTATTACTCTTGGGTGGGTTTGGTGTTTGTGATGACACGACAATACACAGAAAATCAAGACAGGTTATAAAATGATCAACCATCACCAGAACTTGATTACTATGAAAATGATTAACTGTCCAAACAGACTGATTGTATTTAATTGCATGTTAGTGTGTGTGTGTGTGTGTGTGTATGTGTGTGTGTGTGTGTGTGTGCACGTGTGTGTGTGTGTGTGTGGGAAACATTAAACAGATGCTTTGTGGCTTGAAATGAAATGAATAGGAGTTTCTTTCCTGGTCACAGTTTATCACAGATTATGAGCCTGTTTCTTCTGGCTGGTCTTTGATGCTGCGGTTGTCGGCTCATTTGTTGCTCTGCACTTCCACAACTGCGGCTTTGAAACTGCTCTGGTATAATAACAATAATAATGATAATATTGCAAGAGGAAGAATATGTGCTAAACTAATTTAGTTTAAAAGCGTAGCCTCCTGATGAAATGTCACCAAGTATAAATGTTATTAAAAACGTTTTTTTCATTATCTGACCAGTTCGGGATCAACAGAAACAATTTGTGAATTCAACATTAACCTGGTATGGTCCCGACTGTAGCTGCTTTCAATTTAAGTATTTTTAATATTTATACTGTGTATAAAAGATGCTTTGTTGTAGGAATGACAATGAGAATAAAAAAGGTTCTATTTTCTTAAATGTATCACCTATTTATATATAACCATCGATAGTAAATTATGGAATAAGTTCAAGAGGATATTTAGAGTTTATAAATGTGGGTATTAAACTCAAGATGATGGAGTGTTAAAGTCTATTCAGTCCACTGCAGTGTTACAAACAAAAAGAAGAAGGAGAGAGAAGGTAGCAGATTTGAAATATTCTTCATTCTTCACACATACACACACAGACATATTTTTCTTTTGGGTTTATTTTGAGACATCACTTAATTTCTTTGGCCTGGCTTGTAATGTAATGTGTTGTGCCAGGGCTCAATAGTTAGATATCATGCTCACTGAGGTGGAATAATGAAGGAGACATCTTCCAGACATTTTATGATTCATCTCTCTCTCAGTTGCAATAACAGGCTGAACAGGCAGGGGGCAGACTGCCATAGCGTTGGCGTAATGTCCATGGTCTGAAGTCCTCACAGATTCTAACAGCTCACACGGTAAAACACCAAACATCCGACAGGACTCCACACTGAGCTCTTCCCCCACATTCACTTCATATAAGTTACGTCATCACGAGGAACTTAGATGTTTTTCTGGCACCCACCAGGCTGGAAGCTGCCCAGACTAGAAAATAACTTCTGGTGACACTTCTCCTGTCTACCAGATGAATTTCTAGGAAACAGGAAATGTGTTACTTTCTATGCACTGAAGGGTTTTTACTAGAAAAATAAATGTTTTAAGTAGAATGTAAAAAACGCTGATGTGCCAACAAGTCAACAACGTGAAATACGGAGAAAGTAAAAAGTTTTATGTACTTTTCACCTCATTGTGATTCAGTTTAGAAAGTGTATGACTTTGGCCACTAGGTGGAGGTAAAAATAATGTGTGTGATTGTATAGTGTCAACAGCTAAATGAAAACCAAAGTGGTTAGATTTCCTTTAACGCTTAAAGGTTCAAGTTGTAGGATTTACGTCTAGTGGTAAAGCTCAACTCACCCTCCTCTTCCAAACAGGAGAGAGAACCTATGGTAGCTTCAGTTGTCTGAAAAACTCAAAAGGTTTTTAGTTTGTCCAGTTTGGGCTACTGTAAAAAACATGGCGGCCTCCATAGAGAGGACCCGATGTAAATATAAAGCATTTAAACTTAAAGGGCCCATTCTAAGGTAACACACTAGTGAGAACACCAGTAGGATTATTTTGTGCCAATAGATCCTTTCACCCAGATCTTACACACTGGACCTTTAATATCTTGTGATTAATGAGACTCACACGATTCAGCTCATGTCCTCCGGGCGATTGTGATAAACCTGTCGCCGACTCAAATCATTTCCCTTCTTCATCACAACAAAAACATGTATTTGCTCCAGACGCTCATTATTTTCATCCTTTATTAACAGATTTAATTTAGATAAAGAAACACACAGCCACATCTGGGCCGACGCCTCATTCAGTTTACAAAAAGAGTTTCGGGGGTGACAGGATTACAAACATGCACAATAAATACACAGAGCAGCTCTTTATTTATGCAAAGGGATTTTTCCATGAATCGTACCCCGTTTTGTTTTTTTAAAGATTATACAAAATTACAAAAAGAGGTCAAGAAAAAGGACATTTCTCGACATGAAGTGTAATAAATTAATACATCGTGAGGTTGTTGCGGGAATCCTCAGAACTTGCAGCAGAAGCCACAGCCCTTGTTGCCCTTGCAGCAGTTGCAGCACCAGCGGCACAAGGAGATGTGGCTGATGTGGCGCTTCTGCCTGCTGGGAACATCCTGTGGAAGACAAGACACATGAGCCAGGCGTTCATTCCCTACGGCTCAAACACAGCCACTTAAATGTCAACGGCCATAAGACTTTTATACTCCTCTGAACTGCAATAACTCCACCAAACCAGCACCCTGGAACATTTGCATATTTCCACCAGCACCGTAATAAGCATATTTGAATATTTGCACTACTGCACAAATTGAACTATTGTTGCTCTATTTTTCTCTTCATCTGTAAAGATATATATTTAGATATATATAGTTTATTTTCTATTTTAAATTTTGGATATTCTATTTTATTGTTATTCTATTTTATTCTGTTTTATACTATTTCTATTTTTATTTTATTTTTTGGGGTTGAAATTACTGAGCATTGCTTAAAGAGAGCCTGTGACCCAAGTTTTTCATTGACAGTGACTGCTTCATGTTATCTCTGTGCATTTGACAATAAAAATCTTGAATCTTGAATCTTGAATCTAATTCATCCAGTCGATTGAACGTACCATCCACGATTCCATTGACATCACTTGATGTTCCGCAACTGGAGTGTCATTGCCCCCGGCCTCCTCCAGCTCCTGCACCTGTTAATGAATCACGGCCACATTTAGGAGACGCGTCCCAACATCCTGACAAAACGATTTACGGCTAATAAGCAAATGAGGAGAGTTAAAGTCGTGTTCTTACCCCTTGGAACGGGACGGCAGAGCTGTCCTGCATGCAAACAAAGGCGAGCACGAGTGTCACTGCAACTGCAATGCTGAATGCCTTCATTGTGAGGTTGGTTTAGATGATGAGTTAGGAAATCCTTCTGAAGCTTAGAGGCTTGCAGGTCTTCTGTCTCATGGGTGTCAGGCCACCGACGAGCACCACGGCGTCCTGGGTTCTTCGGCTCCCGCTGATGGATTCGTGGTTCTCTAGGAACCTGGGTCTCTTCAGAAGTTGTGGTGACCCCCTAGTCAGCGTGTTGCACAGTCTGATGGTCAGGTTTGCAGAGTTCACTTGTATTTATGTGCACTTTGTCTCTGTGTTGCCTCATCGCTGCTGCAGGCCCGTCCCATTCCGGGCAGCGGTTACCTAACTCTGCTGGGGAAGTTCTGACCTCCTCATTCCTCCTGCTCGTACTTCTGCAACTCTACTTCTGAAATGCCCTCGTCTATTTTGGAGCGTTCTGCAATATCAAATCAGCTATGAACTTTAATATTAAATTACTTTCCTCAGACAGAGCCCACAATTCCACTCATGAGCAACCCGCTGCTGCTGCTGCTGCTGCTGCTGCTGCTGCTGGAGACCATGATTTCTTTACATCACCATCCTCTAGTTTAGTGCTTATTAAATACTTGTAGATGTGACTTTTCCCAGAGCAAACGGGCAGCGAGCGCTGGAGATTCCCAGTGAAAAGGCCGAGACTGCACGGGTCAGTGTGCTGCACGCACGACCGAGCTGCTCCACGCTGGAAACCCTTCGCTGCGGAGGAGGAGACACTCTGGAACATCCATTGCTCAGTCTAAAGGATGTAATTACAACCTCTCGAATGGAACAATTAGCCCCTCATTTTCAACACATTCAGTTTTTGCATAATACACGTGGAACCTGCAGTGAAACCAAATTAAATCCCTTTGAGAGCGGTGGAATAGTAGGCAGGATTAAAAACGTTCATTTGAGAGTCGAGGTGTATCTATATGAATTAGATAAAGATGGATTTAATGACATCAGATGAGGTTTGTTACGTCTGAACAACTTTGCTTCACGTGTTTCACCCTGCAGCAAAACTACAGGATTGTATATCATTGACTTTGCGTATAGAACCCAAGCTCTTCCTTTTTCCTGTTTCATATAACACACATAATCTATAGTTTGGATCGACTTCATTCATCATTCTTACATAATGAAGAACCCAGAAACCCCCCAAAAAACTAAAGAGCAGCTGCTTCAGTTCCATTAAAACGTAATCGCTAATTTCCGAGCGCACAGCTGTTGATACTGAGACTCGTAAATATTTGAAAATGTGCGAGAATTAAAACAGTGTGTATTTAATGACAGTGACACAATGATAATGGCCCAGATTGTAAATAACTGCAGAGCAAAAAAACACACAGCTCCAAATCTGTATGAATATATATTTCCCCCCCCCCCCCCTTATCGTTGCGGCGGCGGCGGCGATAAACACCTGAAGATTAATTAACCTGTCAGCGGCGAGGAAACTATTCCAACAACAACATCGGGGCTGTGGATGAATTCAGAAAATCAATAGTGGTGGAGATGAAATTAGAAAAAGGGCAAAATAAAGGTGCAAACTGATAAACGGTGGGCCGGGTCTATTCTCATTACACCTTTTACAAATGGCCGGCGTGTGTTGACTCAATTAGTGAAACAACAGGTCTGAGGTCGCCTGCGTCCGTGTGCCTCGACCTCTGATGACCCTGCAGGCCCGTGCGCTTGCACAACCGCAGCCACTAGTAACACACATCACAACACCACATGTTTGTGTTTCTGTGTGCACGACGAAGAGGAAGCCGGCGCACATGTGTCGAACGCTCGTCATCGTTTGTCTTGTTTCACCGAGCGAGACGCGATGAATCAGGATGAATCAGAAGGTGACGTAAGCGCGTGAGCAAAAGGGAGGAAACGCAAACAAAAATAAAAATCAATCCCTCAGTCAGTTTTTATCTCCATCTTGTTGTGATGACACTCATCTCAATTTGAAGTTGATCCGATGAAAGCCCTGGTACAAGTACATCAAAGTAAAAATCTGGAATATGGCCAAAATGGCCACTAAATGCAAAATATCAGGCTTCCTCTTGTGTTTTTCCAATTGCACTTAAGACTTTTTTGTTTGTCTGGTCATGATACACCTGTATATTGATTTTTGTGAAGACCGGTCAATGTGAACACGTTCCAGGGGTCTCGGGGGGGCACCGTTGAGCCGTTTTTCGACGCCCATTGAAAATTCCTTCAGAATACGTACATTTTCACCACTTTCTAACTTTCTGCACATTTTGGTAAGAATTTGAGCATGTTAAAGCCCTCAAAAAGCCAATTCATTTGCCTGAATAATAATAATAATAATAATCCTTACAATTTCAATAGGGCCTCACCTGACCTTTGATGTTAGTGCTCGGGCCCTAATGAGTGGAAAACCCCCAAAAGAGAGAGAGAGTTTGTAGGTCTGTGTTTTTCCTGAGCATGCGTGTTACTGAACAGCCACTGAGGCAATCAGTAATCTCCTGGCCAAACAAAGGCAGGCACCAGCGCGGCGGACAGATTCACCTCAGCAGGCGCCACGCTGCCTCTCTCCTCCCGGTCGAGGCCGTTGCCCCCGTCCGCCCGTGTTTCATCATCGTCCTCTCCCCTGTCCTTGTCCATTTCTCACCCCCTTCGCCCTACTCCCCCCCACCTCACCCAGCCTGCTTTATATGGAGCTGAGAGACATTCAACATGTCAAACCAATCCCCGTGTCAGAAAACAAGCTCCACAACATTGCAGCCAAACTGTCGCCACAGCAGTGATGGTTCAACCTAAACATCTGTAATCAAACACGTTTCTCTATCACGTGCTGCTCCTCGTAAAGTGCAATGCATCTGTCAGGATGAAGAGGGCGCTGTGGAGCTCAGGTTTACAGGGTTGCTTCACTTTGAGAATTCCCGTGTGTGTGACGAATGAGAAGCAAGTTCCTGTCACTTACTGGAACTTACATTTTTCCAAGAATGAGTCACATCTAATCCGTGAAGGTACAAGGAACAGATACTTGGGTTAAAAATATCAAAGTAGATAAGGTTCAATTCTATTTCAATTAAAGCCCTTTTACTTCAAATAAAATAAAAAACAACTGACTAAAACAGGGGTTAAAAGATTGTTGGTTCCCCAACAGCTAATTATTGTTGTAAAAATGCAGCCGTTAATTAATTATTAATATTAATATTTTGCGTCGCCATATTAAACTGTGTTAAATGTATTTCTCTTCTCCAGATACGTGCATTTAAGAGTAAAGTATATGTAACATAGTATTTGCATGTCCACTGTTTAGGAATATGCCTTATGACAAATAATAATTTAGGTTATCAGGCAACTTCCTTTTTGTCTTTTATATTTCTGGACAATATATACAAGTGTATAATAGTAAATATTTGATATGATATAATTTGTAATCTTTGTTTATGCTAAACTGGGCGTCAATCTCTGTATTAAAATCTGTGATACACCTGAACATGCACATTGATGAGATATTTAGACATGAATACTCTCTGTGATATTCTGCACATTCTCCATACATCCGACCTTTCTTCTTACCTGAGGGTGATGTGATATCGACTGAAGCCTCTGAGACCATTGATCTGATAATCCAGAGTTTTTGTCATTTGATTTTTAATGTTTATATGATGCAGATTTACTCATAATCTTGTCTCAATCTTTTAATATAGTGCTAATCTGTCACCATTATATTTCCAGACCTCACTGAGGGACTTTAAGAAGCTTACTGAATTAGCGATATCCTAAAATAGTTTAAAAGATTTAATTTCAGAAATGACGATAGTATTATTTGCTGTGGCATTAACAACCGAACTCTACTTTAATAAACATTATTTACAGGAGCTGTCGCCTCTTACTTCTTATTTGTGTCCCAGGGCTTCACACTGGAGTCGAACTTTCAACATATGCAACATGTGAAAAAGTCCCTGATGTGTGATCCGCACCGAGGACGAATCTGAGACCCTGGCACAACTCATTTCTTTCATCCGCCGCCTCCTGACAGCTGCAGAACTCAGACCTTTGTGCTGCTGCCGCTATTATGAGCAGGACAGCTGCAGTGGAGTTATTAATGTGGCCTGAGACAGACGAGAGTCGGTGTGCTACACAAGGTGTGTCAGGTGGAATAAAAGTCTCTCCGGCTGCCATTTTCCACAAATAACAGCCTCCGACAGAGAGGGAATGTGAAACAAGCGGAGGCGACGGACACAACACAACTCCCGACGGCGTGTTCCTGTAGCTCGGGAAGCACGGAGGTGAGAGAGGCCTACGGGACGTGAGACACCGGCTCAACGTGTTGGCCGGCGCCGGTTCAATCGACCTTTCGCTTCGGCCGACGAGCCTAAAGACAAAAATGTAAAAAGAATGGAGGAGGGTGGGGGGGTGAACTTCTGCAAATCTCAGGAAGGGTTTTTACAGCAGGCGGCTGTGCCCCCCCCCCCCCCCCCTCCGGGCAAACATGGCAACAGACATTTGCTCAGTACTGACCAGACATAAACCAGCCTTTCAAACCCATTAAACATTACGTTGGCAATAACAATTTATCGCTCACAGCGGACACACTTTCCTCCTCCAATTAATACTTCCATTAATTGTAAGTGAGTTATCAGCACGTAGAGGTGGAAGTCGCACTCCCGGTCGCACTCGTTTTTTATTAGGGGATGAAAAACACGTGTCTGTGTGTTTGTGTTCGGATTCTGTTTCCAAACTGACTTGATTTATTTTTCTGGTTGCATTTACTGGAGCTGAAACTGGAATAACACTAGAGCACAGACCAAAATCCAGAATCTATTTGGATCCTGAATCTCATATCCTAAATGATTTATTTTGCTCGTGGAAACTAATCAAACATATTTTTACTCTTAAACTTGTGTATTGGACAAGATGAATAATCATTACACGATGTTATGCCACAGTAATAAGCAACAGTTGTCAATAAGTTTAAAAAACCTGAAAATATGGATCTGAAATTCAATGTACTTCTAAATATCAGTCACGAGACTCCAATCCATCCCCACAGTTTACTTTTAGAGCACATGTGTGGATTCAGTGGATCGCCCCTTCAATTCTATCAAGCCACACGCACTACCAGGCTTCAGTCCCCTGAATATGCCTGATTATTTCCATCTAGATCCATGAATCATTGTCTGATGTCCCCAAACGCCCCATCTCACAATGTGAAGGGAAATGAAATATCAAATATTCCTGGATCCGCCCCCTGATCCGATCCGATGAATCTTTCTTTAATCTGTCAGGTCGTCATTAAAACAAACAAAACCCAGAAGAAACCAAAACCTGCTTGATACGCTCATCACCAATGTTACTTTTAAAAAAGACTTTTAGTCGTGCAGAGCGATGAAAGAAATCCAAGTGTAACAAAATGAACATGAGTGGACACAACAAAAGTAAAAAGACATAATGTACAAACAGTTCACGTGCACATACGTCGATGGGAACAAGCGTGTGTGACGGTGCATGTGCTGCATGTGAATAGGAAATGAATGGGTGTTTGTTGAGAAAAGAAAACTTCACTTCATCCATGCACGGCTCTCCACACAGACCTCTATCATGTTTGTGGGTGAACGAGGAAGACAGACAGACAGGCAGGCAGACAGACAGACAGGGAGCATGTATGTCCCAATCAGAGAGGAACGTGGGATCAGAGATCAGCCACTTCAAACAGAGACAGAGACACACAGACGCCTGCCCGGCCTGCCTGTCTGCCCGGCCCTGGTGTCTCTGAACGGCAGCTGACAGGCACAAACAGACAGAACCGAGGCGGACGTCAGCCGAGCAAACACCGGAGAAACAACGCCTCTTTCAGTCTTAACTGTTTTGTACCGAATCAGCCCGAGGTTAAGAGATCGTCCAGATCACGTCCGGCTCTCGGCAGCAGACTGATGTTTAGACGCCTCAGATCAGCGGTGTCAGGGAGAGCTTACGGCAGATGGGCCTTTTCATCCCCCATTGATCCCTCTCACCCAACATGCCCTCACTGTGTTCCCACTGCTCCGCGGCTTCTCTCTTTACCAGCGAGTTGATCAAGCGAGTTCAGGAGCAAACAGAGGTCACATATTTACTCCAGAGACAATTAATCCTCTACGTTTGTTATTCCTCAGACAGAGAATCTCCCAAATGTTTAATTTGGATGTGGAAATGAGGCAAGGTAAACAGTGAATCATGATTTTGAGGAGTTTGTAAGAAGGGGAATGGTGCAAATTGTCAAGAGAGATTTATTTGCCATGCAGCCGGAAATGAAATCCCATTAGAATTTATCTTTCAGAGCAGATGTGTTCACCTCCAATCTTAGGCAAATAATACCTGTAATAAATAGCAGCTTCATAAGCTTTTTCTAAATTCATCTCAAATGCGCCCAAAACCTATTTTCTCAGGATCTCGTACTATGTGTGTTCGAGGCTTACACACGCAAACAGAAATATTCACTTACAAATTTAGCTTATTTTACATGTTTTGTTTGTTTTTGTTTCAGTTCTTCTCACTGAGAGGGAAAAATGTCTGAGCACCAATCAGGATTCAGCGTATCTCCAAAACTTACGTAACAACTGGGGGATTGTTTGCGGATATTGACTTCACAGCTAGCTGAGCTTTTTTTGTTATTATTGATCTTTGTTAATCTTCACAGATATTAAAATATTTGAAAAAATACCCAGAATTTGAACAAAGTTGTTATGGCATTAATATTATTTTCCAAAACTTGAATTTATATCTTTGCAAATGGAGAGATATTTCAAAAATATTTATACTTAGGATTTTAATTAAAGGTCTTATGGTATCATCATTTATCATTGTTATAAGTAGTAGAAGTAGTAGCTGTTATTCCCAAAACTTTCTTTTTGATCCTTAAATAGTTGAATATTCAAACTTATTAATGAATACATAGGATTTTAAACAAAGTTCTTATGGTGTTATATTTTATCACCGAATTTAGTAAAGAATGAATGAAATCTGACAGTTTAAGTTAAAAAACAGTAGACAATAAGTTTACGTTAGGACAGAGTGAGAAAATTATGTAGAACCAAGAGATTCACTCAAATATGAAAGTTTCAGGAGTCACAAGACAAAACTTAAAGTGAATCACATGTTTTTCGAGATTTCCCGCTCACAGATGTATTGTTATTTTTTTCCAGAGCCAGGAGAAAGGACAGAGTCACAAGCAGAGTCCATCAAGGTTATTAGCTAGTGAAAGTTTATTTTCCATTTTACTGTAAAAGACGTCTTCCTATCTAACCTGAGAACAGTGAGGCTGCTACAGACAGAGGGGTCGTGTTTTTCCTTCCTCACTCTTTTGCCATTTCAAAAGAAAAACAAGAGGAAGAAGAAGAAAAAAAGAATTAGCCATGAATGACCTTTTCATTTTTGTGAACATGTTATTTTCCCAAAAGCATTATTGATGTCTTCACATTCTCTGCTCCCCCTCTCACTGAGGTGTAAAAAACAAAAAAGAAACAAAGAAAAAGAAATAAATCTACTGCAGAGTTTCTCATCCGTCCACCTGGGCCACAGGAGCCAAACTGGACAGATCAGACACTTGCACTAGCTATGTCGGGGTTTGAATCTAGCGGCAGAAGCAGAACGGTTTTAAAAATGTGATGCCTGATTGTTGTTTTTTTTTTGTTTTGCTGCATCCTAAGCTGTTGTAGAAGCGGTTGTGCTCTAATAAGTGGTTCTGAAGCTCGATATCCTTCTCCCACTTCCACTCACATGGCCCAGAGCAGAGCAACAAATCATGTATATTCATTCACAAAAAAAAAAAATACATCAACAATGTTAATATTGGCTTCTGCTGTTTGTGCAGCCGTTTACAGTTTTACTAATTGTTTTGCCTGAGTGGAAGCAGAGCAACGATCGCTTCCAAGTCCCCCCCCCACCACACCCACCACCACACACTTTCTAACCACTCCGCCTTTTCATGGAGAACGAGTCGTGCTCAACTTAACAAGTGCAGCACCAGAATCTCTCCTTCTCCGTAGTGAGCAGACAGTCTTTGAGTGCGGCTCTCCAGGGTGCCTCGCTCCCCTTGTGCGTTGAGCATTTGAAGTGTTGCAATACCAAAATAGAGCAAACAGCTTGAAATGAAGCAGGGGGGGATTATTTTTTTTTTTTTATAGGTACTGAGACACCAGTAAGTCACATGAACAAAAGATGAGAATGAAAACCACAGTGCCTACATGTGTATATGGGTTAGCAAAAAGTTGGAATTTGCGCTGCACTCCTCTCCGGGTCCACGCTTCCAGAGCGCCGGGCGCATCAATCGTCTGCGTGTTCCATTTGGAACTGACAAGCATTTTAACAGTTGGAACTTCTCGAGTCGTTTTGACTTTTTTTTGAGTTATTTTTTTTTTTCTGGGTTAAGCAAATGCCCAAGAATTCAAGTATGCCACTTTTTCTTTTTTCTCTCAAATCAAGCTGGAAGATTGCACACACACCCACACACACACACACACTTCATGGTGATTAGAATGACAAACGGGGGCCAGTGTGAAGTTAATGAGTTATTGATTGTTTACTCCCAGAGATAAAAAATCTGCCCTAACATTCTGTAACATCTGTATTAAAACACGAGAAGTCCTATTTACATAATTCCGCCCGGAAGCAAAGGCCAGCACAGCTCCTTGTTTGTCTTTGGGTCTAGGTAAGCTATGTGTGGGTCACATTAATTCCACTCTGCAGAATCATAATGCGTTTGATGTTTTTCACTTGAAATTCACTCTGCGTCCCTGGGGGGGGGGGGGGGGGCACGAGCTTCAGTGTAACTGGTCTCCATCAAGGCTTCTGGCAGCAGGCGGACTAATAAATTAAAGCAGCTAAAAACAACATATTAATACACAACTCAAAAACACAAACTGAAAGAAAATAAAAAGCATGAACTAAGTAAAATTAATAATAGAGGGTGGGGTGTGGTGTGTGGGGGGGGGGGTATACACTGACATGGAGCCAAAATTATATGACAAACATCATAGTCCATGAGTGAGGCAACGTAAAGACAAAACGGGGGAGGAGTTCAGCAGAGGTTCTCTTTCGGTGTAGCTAGTGAAGCTCTCGGATGGTGGTGAGAGGGAATCTTGTCGCTGAGCACATTTCCACTGAGCAGTAACGGGTTGTTATCTCAATATGATTGGAACAGTCAAGTGCAGCCACAACGGGCCGGTGAAGGGTTCGCAATCTGGGAGCCCAGGGAAGGACGCCTTCACTGAAAAGAAAGTGATTCTTCACAAAGTCCTTGTTTTCCTCGTGTTCTCGCCGCCGCCGCCGAGTTGGTAGCGTGTCTGAGTGGCGGTGCTTGTCCCCCCCCCCCCGCCCGCTCTACTGTCTTCCTCCTTCACTGCGGCGGCGTCTCTCCAACCATCTCGATGCCGTGCTGCTGGAGTTGTGCTCGGAGCAAAGCGTTCTCGTTCTTCAGCTCTTCAATCTAAAGAAGAAAAGGAGCAGAAAATAAAAACAAGAAAAAAATCAACATTTACATTCTGGTGACGGCTAAATATAGGCTCCGAGTTAACAAACCAAACTGCTTCCTCCTCTGTGCGATCCCGAGGATTAAAGCAGGCGTCTGAAGCCTTGTTCAAAGACACACCTGTGCACAATTAAGCGGATTATCACATCTTGATGAGGTCTGTCATCTCCTCCACATTTCCCTCGGGTGGAACCCGAATCCACCGCCTCCCAACTAGGGGACTGGGAGACGGATCCTGAGCTTTGAGCATCAGAGTAAGAACATATTACCGAGTGCCTCGCAGGCCTGGGTTTCAATAGGGAGACGCACTCGCCTCAGAGCTGCAAGATCTCACAACACTTTTGAGTGCATTAGCATGCCGTCAGTTCTCACACAAACCCCAGTGTATATTATTCCCACAGTCTCTCAAAGCACCGATTTCAGGTAACACTTCTCATTGTATGAGAGCCAAGTCTTTGAACCTCTCTGTCAGGCTGTGATGATCAGCTGCTTCGGGGTTTGTTGAGGAGAAATAAAGATGCATATGGGGTGAGGGGGATTTCAAGCCTCTGAGATTTGAGTGGAAAGATGTGGCAATGCACTCCAGAGCAGCGTAATCGATTCAATGCAGTGACAATCTTCACAGCCACATATGCAGACCACCACGGCTGCCTTATTATGTGCAAATGTATTTATCTTCTACACAAACACCTTAAAGGAAAGATTCTTCTTTGCCCATCTTTGAAGTCATAGAATAGGCTCTTGCCACATTTGCGAGCCAGAGCAAAGGCTGATATTCATACCTGCTGCCTGCACAGCTCATTGTCCACTTGTATCCTCTCCACTTCCTTCAGACTCTCCTGAAACCGCACGTTGCTTTGCCTCAGCTCACGGATGTAGTCGCAGGCTTTGGACAGGATGCCTCCTTTGCTCTGGAGGAACAGAGATGTTGTCACACACATGAAACATTTAGAATTTAAAAACAGAAACCCGTATCTAGTAATTCCAGAAATCCTTATCTGTGCACCGGTAATGTTCCGATGCGATTTGGACTTTTGAATAAACAGGGGACCAGCTATAGCAGTGGTGGCTGGGACTCATCTATGTAAGAAACGTGACATCGTGTTCACAAAAATGGCAACTACGGCTGATTCTCCAGTTCTGGTTCCTGAGTAAAGCTTTGAATAGACAGGAGAACAGCTCTTTGTGGTGCAGCTTCGGGGGTTCTGCAGACTGAGTCCCGCAGCAGGTCTTTACACACCGCGGCTCAATTACTGCACGTCAATTTTACAGTTTCTTAAAGAAATGAGCAACGAGCATCACCACAGGCCAAGAAAACAGGCTCATTCACAAACAGGCAGGTTTAGAAAGAGCACTGCACCAACTCAGGAAAACCTTAACAGCCGTTAGGAGTCAAATAAAAACCTCCTTACTGCTCCGGTCTTGGTGCTGTCGATATTGCAGTCTGGGATGATCTTGGAGAGGGTGACAATCCAGTTGTTGATCTTGTCTCTTCGCCGCCTCTCAACTGAGGGGAGTAAAAAAGCCACAGATCAGCAAACGTTGAAAAGAAAAGGATAAATGCAAGCCACATTTCTAGATTAATTACATTTTCAGATATTAGAGGTCATTTAAAAAAAGAGAAGAGCCACGTTTTCATCTCCAGGATGTTGTCATTTCACTGACTGTAGCTACTGCAGGAGTTTGACAGCTGCACAGTAGCCTCTAGTGGCCAGACTGAAAGCAACATGTTGTTATCGGTTCCTATTAGAATATTTTGACAGGGCTCGGGCGAGCTCCACTTAGACGCCGCACCGCATTGTGTCGCACTGTCTGACGGAGTCAAAAGCCACAATCACGGCTAATTACCCACCTTCATTATGTTGCGCTCTCCTTCTTTCGTCTCTCGGTGTTCGCGGTCCATCCATTTTCCTGCAGTCAGACAGAAAATAAAACACTTTTCATGCACTACAGTCTCTCCTCCCTGTGCCTGGCATACAATCAGGCACCAATACAATCAAATCCACCAAATTTGCCTAAATTAGTGCTTATTAGAACATGTTTTTCAGTGCTATCTCTGTATTCTCTTGTCAGTGCCGAAGTGAGATTTCAAACGTAGCCTCAAAAGCTGTGTCCTGCCTTTGGTACAATTACTGTTAAGTCACACGGCTACATGAGGCTGCATATTCAGTCCTGACACGCCTGAGGGCCTGAAGCCGGGCTTCACTGACAGGACTACTGAGACCCATCCGACCTCCTTATTCTTGTTGGCTGTCCATTTCCCAGGTGTGGCCCAGAGGGAGGACGTCGCTTTATTATGCTGTAAAATTACGACACTGGAGAAAACCAGCTGCTGTCCA
Organism: Limanda limanda; assembly: GCF_963576545.1. Taxonomy (NCBI): domain Eukaryota; kingdom Metazoa; phylum Chordata; class Actinopteri; order Pleuronectiformes; family Pleuronectidae; genus Limanda; species Limanda limanda. The sequence continues at coordinate 6,590,201 of NC_083646.1, read as the reverse complement.
CTGGAGTGTGGACGCTCGGCTAATGACACAACTGTCTCTTGTCTCTGTGTCTTCCCTGAGGTCTTCTGTTAATTAAGTTCCTGAGAAGTGACAGGGAGACTTATCTAACAACCTACCTCGGCACAAGCAGACCAGTAACACACTCGCATAAGAGCATATATCTGTATTTCACTGCTTCTTCTGTCCCTCTAATGAAACAGAACCTCACCAGTCATGCAAAAGAACAGAAACACCACAGTAATGTCTTTGCTCTGGCAAATCTTGTCTTGATATATGTATGGCAAAGGAAATTAATCCAACCATTGTTTTTCTAGATTTATTTCTGGTAACTGGACTCGTTCCCCACGTGGTAATAACATCCGATCACAAGTGGAAAGCTCAGCTCACACCTGTATTTAAAATGCATCCTGAATGTGTCTCCTGTGACCACTTGTGATCAAAAATCTCTGTTCTCAGATCTATATTCAAATAAACACACACGTCCCTTGTGTTTGAGAAAGAACAAATGATGTGTTTGTGTGTGTGCCCAGAAACCATTATGTGGTTGTCTCTGTTGATTTTTTGGTGGAGGCCAAATACAAATTAACACATGATCATGGCCACATGCATCTCGGACCACTTCCTGATGTGGTCTGGGAGATGGGATCTCGGGACGCATTGAGGATGCATTTGGGTGCGTTCAAAATCACATTGGAGCTCTGGTCCCAGTTTTCTAACTTAAACCGTCCGAAAACTGAGAGAAAACTAACCAAACGCAAACCAGACTGGCAAAGTTGGTAGCGTGATCAAACCCAAGCTTAAATATCATTTCCAAAAATGTGTCTGAAGGGGAAAGGGTCGGGTATACACACTGTAGTTCGCACCTGGACCTTACATTTCCACTAGGGATGGGATATTAACACCAGGTCTGAACTGGGTCCTTGTTGTGTGAAGTTGATAAACACCCTGTGAGGTCATCCTCTGTCCTCGTCTGTCCCTGCACCACAAATCTTTACAGCGGCTGAATTTGTGAGGCATCAACACAACTCCGCCGCTTGACATCTTCGTTTCAGACATTCACTCAAGCCAAACCGCAGTCTCTCCTGTATCTCAAGACATCTTAATGGGATTTCAGCTGTAGAATGGATTCAGCCCAGCAGTACTCTTCGGCAGAACATTGAGAAAATGTGTATGAATAACTAAATGTACAGGCCTAGAGATTTCCTACTTTCACAACTTATAGAGGCAGACTTCAAATAAGTGCTCCTGAGAGCTAAAGCCACAGAAATCCAGAAAATGATCAGAACACAATCCCCACTGACGAAGCACTTTATCCATTCAATTTAAAGCGTGGATATATTAGAGGACTAAGTTTGTACTTTCTTAAATTGATCTTTGAAAAGAGAAATGCAATTTCACTATCACTGCCCACCCCCCACCCGTTATTATACTACAGTATTACACCAAGCATGGGCCTGAACAATGAACCAGTGAAGTGTATATCGAGATACAAGGGACTGCAGATTGGGCTGTAATTCCCTCAGTGGATCATATTAAGCAATTTTGGTTGAAATCATGGACTTCATACAAAGATGGACGACATGACAGCTCCTAAGAAAGGTGAAATCAAAGCAGCTCAAACGACGCCTGCTGGCTGTCTGCAGTGTAGGTCATTAACTCCACGTCCTCCATGTAAGTGGATGGGACATGGCCCGAACTAAAAAAAAAAGATTGTTCCTGTCATTTTGTTAGCGCTTATCACACTGATGTATGTTCAAGAGTTTGTTTTTTTCCAGTAAATCTGGTTTTAATGTATTCAATGCTATTAAAACGGGATGAAGCATCATGGTTGACAGCTGAGACTGATCCGCAATCGGCCGAGTGCTTCTATGAGCGGGACCTCGATGCCGCGGCTCCGTGACTCCGGTCACGAATGCCAAGATTGTGGCGTTTGGATCCAGGATATTTGAGCTTCGTTTCCCGGATAGTGGGAGGAAGTGGAGAAGAGTCGTCCATCTTTATATAGAGCCTAAACTGATTGGTCCAAACATTCCTGTCCTTTCAAACCTCAAATACTAACTGGTTCCAAACTGGGCTAAATGAGAACAAAACTCAGAAAAGTACAACAGAGGACACTTTGACAATTATACTAAAATAAAAGTGTCTAGCGAGCCATTTGTTTCCAGATGGAGAACAATGACCTAATTTTCCAAGTCCTAATGGAAAAGGATGTTTGCCACGAGCACGACTAACAACAATGGATTGGGGTCAGCACTGAGGAAACGATACATCTGTGTCTCACACATCAAGAGTAGGTTGAGAATCACCAGGGACGTGTGGGAAGGGGGTGGAGAGCAGAGGTTTGTGTGTGGGTGTGGGTGTGGGTGTGTGTGTGTGTGTGTGTGTGTGTCTTCTTTCTTCTCGTGATCTAATTTGATTTGCTCATTTACTGTAAAGAAGAGTGTGGGAGAAATGTGAAATCTGTCCTCACCAGTCTAAACCTTCATGTTGCAGCAGGTCGTTTTCACTTCTGCGGATGGAAGTTTTCATTCATATCACTCACATTTCGAAGATAATGTCACTGTTCATTAGTTTACACATTAGTTTACTCAAGAGCATTGTGTGTTAATCATCAACTATTCATAAAAGAGAAAATAAACAGAAATAAACATATTGCATTGTGAGGGATAAGAAAAAAAACACTTCACGGAACATTTCAACACAGTAGCGCAGGTATACAATGAAGCTTGCTCTTTACTCTTGACTGGAAAGTAGTTTTGTTGTACAATGTGAACATCAAAAAAACTAAAGTGCTGCTGCCAATTTCAAGGCAAGAACTCCCCATAACTCTGCCCACAACAAATCGTTGAGAAATCTAAAGTTCGTAAAAATCACATGAGCACAGGAGCGGAGAAAATCCTTGTTGTCAAACCATGTACTGTACACTGAGCTGACAAACAATAAATGAAAGCCAGGGAGTGTGTGTAGGCTGCTGTGATTCCCTATTGTGTTGTCTTTAACTAAAGGCCACTGTGAAAAGGTAAAAGAAAGGTTATATGCTCTCTACAGAATCACAAGTTAAACCTGAAGAATAAGCCTGGTAGAAAGCGGAGGAATAGTCACTTCGCTCCTTGCTAACTCAATTTGACAATAAGTCATGTGCTCGTTTTGAGTGACCAAACGAGTTAGCAGCTACGCTTTGGCTTTTACATGAGAAAAACACAGTTACATGCTATTTAAAGCCTCTTTTACACCCACAGACATCTTGCTTTTGTCCGCAATGGGAAAGATTCACTGGGCATTCACTCCTGGGTAAAATTACTCTGAAATAGACAGAGGTTTTTAAATTGGCACAAGCTCTGATAGAAACATGACACCTGGGTATACGCGCTAATTTGGCAAGGCAGAGAGGTGAGAGAGCGCCTCAGTTGTCGCTGCGGAAAAGAGAGAAAGGCTAACTCCACTACTGGCAATGGGAAAGGAGTCAAGGACTCTCTGTTTTAGCGGGTTCAGCCATGTTATAAAAACCCACGTACAACTATTAATTTTGGTGTAAAGGATGTACAAGTAACACGAATCCTTTACTCTTGTGATCCATGTGAACCATTGTGTTTTCAGTACAAACGTGCAGCCTGAAAACAAAATAAAGCATCATTATCAGAGGAAGTATCCGGACAGCCTGGTATCACGCAATTAAAATGACAACACAGTTTGTCTTTGCTCAGGTGAGCCTGCTGATTATCTTAATAACAGCAATCACCAGCGTGTGGCTAACAGTCGGAGAGAGACGGAGATGGATTCCTTTCTGACGCCTGATTATAATGATCCATGTGGTGAGTTTCGGCGTGAAACAACAGACGAGGGTTTTGGAGTAGAGGGAGAAAACAGGCCAGCCGTGGTGTGCTAAAATGAAGACTCTTGATAAAGGATGGTATGAAAAAAATGTCAACCTTCACGGTGAACTGAGGAGGGATGAGGAAGACTCCCTGGGGAGAGACAGTCTGGAGTTAAAAGAACAACAACTGCAGTAGCACTTGTGTTGCATACATTTAGCCGAATTGTAGGTTTGATAGACCTGGAATATATTCTCTGTTCGCAAGTCCACACAAACCCCGTCACCTGAAACTAAAAAATTACTTTATGCTTTATACACCACTGCTAGAAAATGCACAATGCACACCTAACGCATATCCCAGCAATTCTACTTCTCCAGCCTCCTCCTGCCTTAGCGTTTAGGTTCATGTGAATTTTACGAGCTTTGTTCACTCGATATCTGGGGAGGTTTGTTTAAATGTTGTGTAGAATGGAGTTTCTTGAACTGAAATGAAGCCAGACTATCAAACGTGAACGTGAAGCCTTGAAGAGTTGATACTTACGCAGGGAAGGACTGTGTGCGTGGGGCAATGTTTCGTTGCACTCCTGCCTGAATGGCATCAGGTGGGGTCATCATCACGTAAAACTGACCTGTGGCTGTGGAAAGCACAGGAGTCATTAGGTTAGTGACGGGGATAAAGGCAGAGGGGCAACCTGGCAGGAAAGACTGGGTCTTGTTGCCTCAATACAACATCAAACAAGAGTGTATTTACTGTAAAGAAGACTGAAAAGAAAAAGAAAGCAAAATCCACATGGTCATACACAATGCTTTAATTTCTCTCCTGTACAATGAACACTTAGACGGAATAAAAGTCAGGACTCCAAAACCGAACCTAACAAACTTTGACTGAGATAGAAATGCACGTACTCCACACTCAGGGGTGCAGACAGCGTCTGTTTCAGTGCTGCTGCGACGCCTGTAAGACAAAAACACCAGGACACTAACACCAGATGGCCAACCTGACCTGGCTAGACGAAGAAAAAAAACACAGCAACACAATTTACTGCTAATTTACAGACGGAATAAATCTGCTTAAAAAAGTAAGATTACAAAAACCTTCCCTGTCAAATAAAAAATACTTTTTTTAAACGTTCTCAGAGTTTTCTTCAAAAAAAGAATCAGAAATAAAAACTTTATCTATTAGTAATAATACAAATCTGATTAAAAGATATCACTACAAAATCTTGGAGAAAATGTAATTACATAAATTACATTACAATTTCCACTCAAACAGTCTCTTGTTTGAGTCATTATTTATTTGGGATTTTATCCCTTTTCTCCTCCTTAATGCTGCAAAATACGAAGGTCAAACTATTCCCCCATCCAGGGTCCGGTCCTGCCAGAGCGTGTTTCATGGACTGAGCCCACTGTGCTCCCCTTCACAATCCCTCACCTCACAGGAGACGTCAGCTTGCAAAGCACTCTCCACCTCCGCCCTGCAGTGCACTCCTCAGCCGGTGCTGTAAGTCATGCCTGCTTAAACTGCCCGAGGCTCAGAGAGGAGAGAGAAAGAGACAGCAACCCACTTCCCCCTGCAAGGCCCTGGCTTTAACAGTGACCCACAGCAAAGTAACCTCAGCCTTCTTCCTGCCTCTGTGGCGTGACCATCAGCCGCTCGCGACACCCAAAAGACAAACAACTGCATTTCACCGGTTGAATCAGAAAGATCAGTTCAGCGTGTTTGGTCGAGCACTTTTCCACATCTCAATGTTTTAAGATGCAACAACACACGTCAAGCTTGTTACCTCCGACATCAAAATGTCTCAACAGCTCTGCTGTTCGACCCAAACCCAGCTGGTAACAGCTGGGTTTGTACCTTGAGTCTGTCACACAAGTTCTAACAGAGGTGAGTCAATTGATACGGCCTCAAGGGTGTCAGACTTCTGCTGGTGTGTCATGTGATTCTAGAGGAGACAGGGTGTGTGGATCAGTGTGTTAGCCTAACAAGACGTTAAGTAATCGATTAGGGATGAAATACATGGAAAATTTGACTTGCTACAAGGGGGAATTTAACTAATAAAAAACCCTAATGATTTGGAGAGAAACAATGATCTTGAATAACTCGTGACTGTGTGTTTTCTTGAGTACCACTTAACTGGAATTTTTTCGTTTGAAAAGATGTTGGTTTACAAGCTTGGTTCATGTTGCTAAAATGTATAAAAAGCTAATGTGAGCTTCATAACTAACAGGAAGTGTCTGTGCTTTATTATTATGAAATGCTATATAGCTGTGTGCTGATACGTGGGGGACATTTGTGTAAAATAAAAATATGGTATTTCGGGACCATCTCTGCTTTAATCTACACACACACTCACTGTTTCTTTGTTGGATCTCAGATTCAAACCTTTTCATACCTGAAACCTCACGACCAACAGGGAGATAAAAAAGCAGAAACAATGGGTGAAAAATTACAAGTTACATTCATAACCCCACAACAGGCACGACCCTAACCCTCATGCAATCTGGAGAGGGAGAGGCCTGCAGTGTCCACCTCCCCTAAAACCACCAGAAACCACTAACAATCCACCATTTCAACTGCGGCCGTCCGCTTGATCGAGATCTGACTGAATAATACAGAACAAGCAGAAGCTGGTTGTGTACAACAGAACCTCAGAGCTTCTTTCTCCAGCTCAACCGAACCCAGACCCGTCTCCTCTGGATCACCAGCAGAAAATCGCACGGTTAGCGCAGCAAGAAGACAACAATGACAGAAAAGAGGAAGAGCGGAGGAGTGTGTGACATGTGACATGAAGCAAACACTTAATATGATAAGTGTAACTAACCTAATTTCAGATGATATACGACTTGTGTTGTTTACAAAGTGACACAGAGAGCATTATTTAAAAATGTGTCTGACATATTCCTGAGCAAGGAATCTGTTAAAAATAGGAAAGTCTTTAATTATAAAAAAGTTTAATATAAGCAAGATCTAAATATCTGTAATTAAAAGTGAATAGTGCACTGTTTGGGGGACAAATAAGTGTTCAGCCCAAAAGAGCCAAATCGTATTAAATGTTAAGAACGGCCTTAGTTTCTTTCACATCAGCCGGAACTGTGGGGAACATGGTTCATTTACAGCAGCAGAAAAAAAGGGCTGATGCTCAGTTTGTCGCTTAAAATAATGGCTAAATTAGCCCTGTAGCACTTCTGCGAGCTTCAACCCAAATTAAGTGTGAGCAGCGACTCACCCCCTGCCTGTGTGAGAGTCGGGTCGGCGGCGGCCTGCACAGACACGGTCCCATCGCTCACCGCGGTGGCGGGGAAGTAAGCGAAGCGCGTCTCCCCTCCCACCGCCTCTCCTGCTGGGCTTCCTCCATTACTGAAAGGGTTTTGGATCACAGCCTGCGTCAGATAAGAGAGAAACAGAAAAGAGCTTGAACAAGTAGCAATGGAGCCGTCGCAGCAGGTAAACGCACACCTCAGTCTCCGTCAGACTCAATCCCGGTATCCCCTCCAGACCCCCAAGCAAGACACAGTGCAGTTTGACAGCTGGGATAAAAGGAAGGGAAAAGCAGTGGCAGTGATCTTTTTTAGCAGCGATAACAACAAAGTTTGTAAAGACATCAGTGTGCTTCAAATGAAGACATTTGTTCTGTTCTTCCACTGAAAAAAAATGCATGTTTTTAATCTAAAAACATGTTCTAAATCTGGCTCTGGCTGTTTAACAATAACTACTGCCATTGCAGTTTATTTAAAAATAACTCTGCAACAGCATCTTAAGTCTCTGTGAGTCGTTCTGCTTCAGGCAGACGCAGGCACATGCTTCACTGATAACACCACTCAGCTAGTTTAATGAGCTCCGAGGAACAAACTCCACTTGCAACTTTAATCAAAATAAAGAAACTGAATGTCTCAGTCACATATTTTTAGTAGTGTCTGCAAACATTGGCGTTGTATGGCATCAGACTGTGCCTGCAGAAACTAAACTTGTTGGTAGGGTTCATGTAATTAGTCTCTTCAGGAAGATTCTTGGAAACAATAACCGGAATACCAAACGCCTCACTGCTTAAAATGTGGTAGAAGACTATGGTTAGTCTTGAAAACAGCGAATTCTATTTGATTATTAAAAAAGAGAGAGGCTGAGGTACCTGAGCAACAGCCTGAGGAGCCCCAGCGAAGGCAGCTGTGGAGACGACGCTCACTGCTCCACCCCCATCGTCTCTCCCCTCGAGGTGCTGGTCAGTCACCTGAACAACTCGATACGTCACCTGCAGTGTGGGACAAGACACAAATAAAAGAGAGGCAGAGAGGGAAAAACAACAACTGCAGCCCTATAGCAGAAGTAACACGCTCCAATCTAAACAACCGTACCTGACTTGTAGATTTGTTTATCATCTCTACAGCTTCAGTTCCTCCGTGTGTCTGACTCTATAATCCAAATCTGTGCAGTGCATCGCTCTCACCATCCCACATAATGCGTGTGCATCAGAATGTGCCTGATTCAATTTTAACAAGTCGAGAAAATTAGCTTGTTTGTTCCAAGAATCGGTATTTGTTTCCTTCCATCATGTGACTCTCCTCCTGACTGACATGTGACAGCAGCCTCATGCCAATCCTCGACCGGACTGGAATCACATGATCGCTCAGACTCGCACGCCAAATGAGCCACATGGATCACTGACTTAATTCCCTCCAGTGCAAATCATCCATACAAGGATAAGCCAACTGGAGTATCACAATACTTTTTCCCAAGTTGTGTTTATTGTGTCCCATTGCCCATCGCTGGCCTTTTGTTGCCGTGACGACCAGATAGGTGGACACAGCAAAGGAGACACTTCTGATAAAAAGGTCATCAATCATCAATCATGTGACCAGCAAAAAAGCACACATTCATACCTTCGGGCAATTAAAAGCTCGCCATCCTCCTGACTCGTCTTTGGAAAAAAGGGGAGGGGGAGTTGACGCACTCGGCGAAAAAAACACCACAACACGACATCATGCAGCCGTACACAGGAAAGACTGTTTGTGAGAGTTTTTTCACACTGCGAGTACTTACACCACAACACTCAGCGTGACACAGCCTAAATCACAATGAGCGCTCTGAATAATGAATACATACATGCGGCGCAAAGTGATGTTTACTGACAATCATATTATCTCCCGCTGTCACGTTTCACTTTCATCCCCACTTATCAATATTTAACGTGACACACTGCAAGTTCCTCATTATGTCTATGCACAGGCACTTTTAGTCAGCATGACACTGGAAGTAAATCTGGAGCATGATTGTTTGTGTTGCAAGGGCTGAACTGATGGGATACCCCCCCCCCCCCGAAACATGTGACCACTGACAATTAGTGGTGGGGGAAAAAATAGATTCTGTTCAGTATCGCGATATTTTGCGCCCGCGATTATATCGATACTGTAGCACAAAGTATTGCAATATTTAAAAAAAAAAAAAAAATATATGTCTGCTTTATGTTACTGTATTGTATTTAAATAATTGTAAGTTATGTGCTGGGAGCTCAGCGTTCATGTGAGAGGTCTCCTATTCAGAAAATAATTACAAAGGTCCTGTGTCCTGAATGTTCAAGGACAAAGTTTTTGCACTACCTTTTCTTAGTTTTTGCACTTCAGTTAATGTGTAGAAGACAATGTTGTTCACAGAATTAAATGTGACATTTGAAGTGAGTTGAGCAGTCTTATTTTCCTCATTTTTTGTAATGCCTTTGAATAATATGGGGGACATGAATCGCAATATATACCGCAGAATCGAATCGCAATACTCGCGATAGTATTGAATCGTGGCCCAAGTATCGCAATACTATTGAATCGTCACATTTTTGCCAATTCCCACCCCTACTGACAATCCCAAGCTCCTCTCATCGTTTACTCACCTGCCCGCTCTCTGTGCGGAACTGATATTGTATGTTATGGTCACCGAATGCTGCAGCCTGCTGAACACTGGCTATCGTCACCGTCTGCTCGTCTCCTGTTCCGTCTCAAGGGAAAAAGAGAAGCAAGTTGTGAGAGTGCAAAGGATGGAACAACTAATAAAAGACAGATGTAATAAGCCCGGGAAGCCTTGTGGAGAACAACAATCACCAAGACACAAGCTGTATTACACCTCTAATCCATGAGATGAGGCCGTTTACAGATGTGTTGTGACCAGATGTGGTTGCAGGAGCCAGATGTTTGCCAATGACAGCTCGCTGAGTAAACTCTCACCTTCAGATACGTGCACCACCTCTTCGTCCTGCTTGTCTTGGCTGCAAAAACAAAAAGCACGCATCAGTGAATCAAGCAGCTGATGTCCTCAAGTAAACAAATGAAAGAGCATAAACTTTGACTTAGGTAAACAAAACAAAAAAGGTTAAAAACAGGCAATAAACTATGTAAAAACAAAGCAACGCAACTGTCCTCAGGTTACCCATAGAGTTGTATGTGCTTTAACGGCTAGCTAATGCTAACTGTAGCCGTGCCGCTGTTTATAAGCTAGTTATAACCGTGTATTTCACGTACTTTTTACCGCGCTACACCTGAAACCTCGCAAGCTAATCCCACTCCTCTCGCTAACCAGTCTCCCCAGTGTCTTCCCAGTTTGACAGCGGCTTGTTTCACATCGGGAAACCCGCTCTCCGAACGCCCGCTAAACTAGCTCTCTTCCCCAAATAGCATGTCTAGCTACCGTGGCTAGCTGCCCCCTGCGTTAGCCATCTTAGCCCCAGAGTGAGTGTGGGTTACCTTGCGGTGTCCAGACTCTGTTCGAGCATATCCATCAGGGTTACGGTAAAAAGAGCTATTCGGTGTCACAGGCGGAGATGGAAGTGCTGATCACGGGAACAAACACTCGGGTCATGTGAGAGAGACGGCCCAGGACACGTGAGGGATCGCTCGGTGTCGGAGTCAAAATGGAGGCCGCTGCTCTGCTGGTTGCTGCCGGGCGATGCGAGGGGACTGCGATCAGCTGCGAGCAGGGAGCAGCTGTGTGTCTGTTCACAACCAGGAGCACAACACGAACCACAGGAACAACACGAACAACACAAAACACACGTCCTGGTAGAGTCATGTGTGTGTCTGATGGTGGAGAGCAGCTGCAGATACAGACAGGAGGAGAAAAGAGTTTCAAACAGAGGAAGGAGAATTCAAAACAAGACAATTTGTATATTCGATGAGTATTTTTTTAGAAATATTCGGTAAAAAACTGGCAAACATGGTCCTTTTCTTACCTGAGGTACTTGCAGTTATTGGTTTTGGTTGTTTATCTTGTTTGAGATACGTTTTTTAAAAACAAATAATACATATTAATTATTATTAGTAGTAGTAGTAGTAGCCTACTATTATTATTATATTTTTCTTACCTGAAGGTATTTGCAGTAATTAGTTTAGTTTAAGATAGTTTTGTATTATTAGTAGTAGTAGTAGTCGTAGTTTTAGTAGTAGTAGTAGAAGAAGTAGTAGTAGTAGTGGTAGTAGTAGTAGTAGTAGAAGTAGTAGTAGTAATAGAAGTAGTGGTAGTAGTAGTAATATCATTTCCCACCTGAAAGTGTTTACAGCAGTTTTTTTTTTTTTTTTTTATTGTGTAAGATTCATATTTTTGTTTTGTTTTGGACCATTTTTTAAAACTGTAAAACACTTTTAACGGAGTTATAACTGTGTTATTATTATTATTATTATTAGGGCGTGAAAGGTCACTAACTTGATTCATCCAGGGAACAATTCCAAGCACAACGCAGAATACGTGCAATGCTTAAGGTTTGAGTGAAGGTGGTTTATACTTCTTATACTCTGTGTAGGACTCGGTTATAAAACAATATCAATAATTGCAGCAAACAATTTTCACCAGTAGCAATATAACAGATGTCGATCATTGTGTAAGCACAGTGAGGAGGTACAACAGAAATAATAAATAAAAAACTAATATGGATTTTTCAAATCTTGATGTATGTTCTTACCAAATGCTCAACAAGCAGTTGTATCAACCCCTCTGTAAAAAACAAATAAAACAAAATTCAACATTATCGTCTTCCTGTGTGTAATATGTGGTGCAGGACTGTTGTATTACACCTCATTTAACATATGTGTATTTTAATAAACTGCTGCTGCTGGTGAACTTTACCCCACTTACAGCGGAACCTTTCTTTGCCTGGGTTTGTTGGCGACACAGATATGACAAGCACCACATTATTTACAGGCACTTTCTCCTTAACAAACGTATTTTAATAAGTTTTAATTATATAAATTCCACCTGGTGCATCATGAGAGATTAAAGAATAGTTAAAGATTAAATTAAAATCAAAGTTGTTATTAAACGCGGTAGGAAAAAGGCCGTTTAGCCCACATGATGAATTTAACCACGCAATCAGCTGCCTCTCAGCCAATCAGAGTGGAGAGCGTTGGATTTCGCCGGCCTCTCATTGGCTGTGCGGGTAGGTGGCTCCTCTAGGGTGCTTCCACTGGAGTCACCCTGAAATGCTTCCGCCGTGTCCCCGGTTGAAGGTTCCGTGACACTAGCTGCTCGCTCCACGCAGGTTAACGTGTCCTCCACGATGTCCGGCCGGGTTCTGGTCGGAGTGAAGCGGGTCATCGACTACGCAGTGAAGGTAGAACACGCCTCCATTGTTCCCACTGTTTCCTTTAAGGTTAAATACGTGTTATTTCTGCCTGCTGTCGCTGACTTGACTTTCTATGCTAGCTTACGTTAGCATGCTAATGCCAAACCACACCACTGTCAACATGCTAATCTGCAGGTGGAACTGAATATGACAAATATCTGAGATTGTGTCTAGCTGCTGTGTGTGTGTGTGTGTGTGTGTGTCTGTTAGAGAGTGTGTGTGTATGAGTGAGTGAGTGAGTGTGTGTGACCTTCCTCTGTTTTTTTTGTTGTGTAACCTGCTGTCAGGCTCAACTTGTTTGTCCTCCCTAGACTTACCTGAGGATTTAGCCTGTGTGACAATGGTGTGTGTTACAGCTATCAGGGTTCCTACGGTCATGAAAAACCTGGAAAAGTCATGGAATTGTAAAATGTTTACTTCCAGGCCTGGAAAATTGCTTGAAAAAAATGAAATCCCAAAAGTTTTGGAGAAGTCATGGACATTTTTTATATTTCATATTTTCATGTCGTTCATTTACGCAGAGTTTTAAATAATTCATATACTTTAAAAAGATATACGCTCAAGATGTAAGCAGGCATACGCTCTCATACTAACTGACAAGTTCGGTGGGGAAGCAGGTAGGATAATGCACTATGCCAGGGAGGTGTAGATTTAACCATTCTTGGCTACAAATGGAGAAGTACATGTGTTTTAATCAAACTATTGTCTCTCATTCATTTGTGTCATTTAAGGTATACTGTATGATTTGGAATTGTCATTGTTAGTCTAAACTTTTTCGTGTAAACACAGAGATTTCTTTAAATGTTTGGTCATGGAAATTTGGTTTATAGTGATTGAAAAGTTGGTCAAAATGTGTATGAACCCTGAGTTCTATAGTTGTAATCTTGGAGATGTCAGTGTGTGTGTGTGTGTGTGGAGCAGGAGCTGATCCTGCTGGAGCTGCCTGCTGCAGGATCAGCTCAATATCATCGACACTGTTCCATTATGTTACAATCAATTTTTTTCTAATCAATGTGGTAAATACTGTTATTTTGTTGCATCTATTACAGGTCTGTCCCTCCCTTCTCTGAGGTTTCTATGTTTTGAATTCCCTTGTCAGTGGAGTTTTCTTTTGGTAGTTTTACTTTTGTCAGGGATTAATTACAGAGGATGTCTCAGCTTGTTAAGCCCTATGAGGCAACTTGTCATTTTCGAATAGATTCAATACTTTATTGCCACACAACTCGGACAACAAGACGAGAGAACAATCCCAGTATAACACGTAACAAGAAGAATAACAAAACACTCACGACAGAACTGGCAAACCGATTTTTATTGACACTTTGTGTAATGGTGGGTAAGGGTAACAAACTCGTGGAGCAGGTTGGTTCAAGGGGGCAGATCCAGGATAGTTCTCCAGGATTGTTGCCGCGATCTGTTAGTGAGCAGGATTATGCAAAAACGACCTGACTGATTACCACAAAACTTTTTGGAAGGATGAGTTCTGGGTCAGGAAAGAAACCATAAAAGTTTGATGTATAACCGGATCAGGGGGCAGATCCAGGATTATCATGTTTCACTTCCTTTAACATTTTGACACTTGACAAAAATGGCACGTCATATTATTATATTTAAGAGTATGTGCATTACGAGGCAGATCCAAATAAAAATCCGGATCTAGTAAATTTAAATGCAGCTTCATGAGGGGGCTGTTGTGCCTCGGTGTAGGTATCCACTCTAATGACTACTTTATGATAAATGTAAAAATTACAGCTTACACTGCAAGTTGACAGATCATTTTATGCTTGCACCAACAAGGCAACAATTCAGAGAACGTCCTCCGTTGTTTCAGCTTGACAGTGCCACCGTGCACAAAGCCAGGTCGAGTTGGAACATGGGCTGGGAGCCAGGCTTTATCACCTAACGCCAGCGCCAGACTTCACAAGTGCACTTGTGACTAAACAGGATCAAATCCCTCTGGCCATGTTCCAAAACCTCATAGATAAGCAAGAAGAGTGGAAACTGTTATAGAACCACATAGGTGTCCCCAAAACACTTTATTTCGTGTCCATATCATGCATCACAAAGCAGTGTAGGGTTTGAATGTACACCTAGATCCATATTGCAGGTTTACTGATAATAAATCAACACCTTCAGGACTCCTGCATGCGTCACAAGATGTCTTGCTGTTATACCCGTAGCGACTCATTTCTGTCATTTTGACCTGAAATCCAGACTGTCTGGAGTGTTTGACCCCGTGCACCAGTGTAGTGACTCTGTCCTGCTGTCTCCCTCCTCCTCAGATCCGCGTGAAGCCGGACAACAGTGGTGTGGTGACGGATGGAGTCAAACACTCGATGAACCCCTTCTGTGAGATCGCTGTGGAGGAGGCTGTCAAGCTGAAAGAGAAGAAGTTCATCAAGGAGGTCGTGGCTGTGAGCTGTGGACCACAGCAATCACAGGTGGGCGCCAGTCTTCTTTAATCATTTTAATAAAGTACATGTCTAATTTTGTATTTAAAAGTTGCATTGTATATAGAAAGAAATTAATGCGTGTCTGTGATAATGAGAAGAGAATAGCATCCCACACCATATCTTGCATTATCAAGTTGTGCAGCTGGATAAAATTGCTTTTGCTGTGTTGCAGATTGTATACTTGTACTGTAATGATTATAGTTAATGTTCTAGTGTAATTAATCAGTGTTGGAATCCCGTGTATAAAGCCTGAGAATACTGTATAAACAACAGCCTGTGACACAATCAGGATTTCATGTTCAGAGTGTTAAATAAGTACTTCTGTGATTTATCAAGACAAATTTCACAAACAAGTCAACATGAGGAAGGAAATATTATGAACCAACGAAGCAGTTATCGTTGCTGAATACTGTTAGAAATGTTATTTATGTTTTGGGCTAAACCTCAATGTGTAAGAAACCTCTCTGGTTTTGGAACAGCTTTTACTCAGGGAGCTGCTCCCATTAATTAATACCCGGCCAAAGCCATGTTTTTTGACCCATATTTCTCCCTCACCAGGAGACCATCCGCACCGCCCTCGCCATGGGTGCAGACCGAGGCATTCACGTGGAAGTGACTGGGAAAGACTATGAAAACATGGGGCCTCTGCAGGTCTCCAAGATCATGGCTGCTTTGGCCAAGAAGGAGGATGCACAACTCGTCATCCTCGGCAAGCAGGTAAAATATCCGGTTACATTTCTTTTAAAAAATCGTATATTTCTCCTCTTATTTCTCCACAAACACTCTTGCATTGCTCCTATCTTCATTCAACGACTTGTGTTGATTCCACAGGCCATCGATGACGACTGCAATCAGACGGGCCAGATGACAGCAGCCCTACTGGACTGGCCTCAGGTGACTTTACTGCAGCCTCTTGAATCAGTCCTTCTAAAACCAGACAGTGGCTTTAGGCCTTAAATGATCTGAGTGAATACTGCGAGTCCTTTTTTTATTTCTAAGTGTTGAATGTGTGACATGCTGTTATCAGGCTGTGTCCCTGCCCTGGCTGCCTTATCAATGTTAGTGGAGACGAGTTTGAGTCAGTCAGATCTACAATGAACCTGCACAGATCAGCAAAACAGGTTAAAGGTCACTTGGACAGCTGTTGTGAAGTTCCACTGGCTGAACAGTAGATGGAGTACTTTGTTATCTCACAGGTTGAGGAGCCTGGAGCACAGATTATCCAGAGCTCAGTTCCAAAGTTACATCCATTTCCATATCTGTTAAGTCATTTTTATTCAATTTGTACTCACATCATATCGTTTGTGTTTCCTTTAACTTTCACAGTTTATTTTAATACACATTTATGTCGTTTATGCAGTTACTTAAGCCAACCAGCAGATGGGGCACAATGACTGGCTCTTTATCTCAAGTGAACCTGTTTGGTTCACTCTTGTCTTTGCATTGCAGGGATAGAAATGATGCGAGAAAATAGTATTAATACTCGCTCTTATTGCTCGAGTTTCAGTTTTTTTGAATCAATGCTCCTATCTTCATATCTCAGGGCACTTTTGCATCAGAGTTGACACTGGAAGGAGACAAAATTAAAGTGGTGAGAGAGATTGACGGCGGCCTGGAGACGATTAAAATCAACATGCCAGCAGTGGTGACCGCAGACCTTCGACTCAACACCCCCAGATATGCCACTCTGCCTAATATCATGGTAAGTTGCGGTTCGAAACACAAGCGATATGTTACAAGTTTGTTTGTCAGGAACACGTTTGGATTTGTGTGGAGAAAAATAAACAGTTACTGTCACAGTTGAGATATTGTTAAGTTTTACACCATTTGCTCATAACCATTATCATGTGTTTCTTCTCTTTCAGAAAGCCAAGAAGAAGAAGATCGCCAACATGAAGGCTGCAGACTTGGGAGTGGACATCACGTCCCGGCTGGAGGTGTTGAGAGTGGACGAGCCCCCGAAGAGGGAGGCGGGGGTGAAGGTGGAGACGGTGGACGACCTTGTGAGCAAACTGAGGGAGACGGGGACGATATAGAGGAAGGAGGAGTGTGAGGAGAGAAGAAGGGTGAGTATCACTGCTGTTTATCAGTATTTGAGTTTATTCTGTTGAATTATACGTGATAACCTGTACATAAGTTACATGTACAGGTTATGTACTGGGCAATAGGCCACATTTTACATTCAGATTTTCTAGGGAAGGAGCATAAACACTTATTAAACCATTTCATTACTCATGACTTGCAATATCGATGTCATTTAACATCATTATTGTCTTTATTGCAAAAACTAACTTTAAGTACTTTGTGTTTCGCAGTGACAGAATCAAAGATGATTGGAATGTATTTGATTTTAAATGCAGCTCATGTCTTTCTGTTTTCTGCTCTCCTTTTAGGACTGTTTAATGAATAACTGGACTGGATTTCCTGAGCGCACCGACAGGACGAGCTCATGTGTCGGTCCCATCCCTCCGTTTGACACTGAACCTCCCGAGGACATGCGGGGGGGGGGGGGGGGGACTGACAGAAGAGGAGGAATACTGAGAAACACTGTCCGTCAGCAGAATCAAAAAGGATCATCTTTTCTTTGACCTACATCCCAACTTACATGGATGAATCCTCCGTCACGATGCAATAATTTAAACCCAGAAACCTCCTTTCTCTCACTGTTCCTGTTCATATTGCAACATCACCAGTACGATGCATTTTACCAACAGATCACTCGGCCTCTTCATCTTGTTTATCTGTTGTCTCGCTCAGAGGTGCAGTCTCTGTAAATGATGTATGTAAATATGAGTCTAGACATATTCAGATGATTATTTCAAGATTGGCATCATGACTGTCGGTAATCTATATAGTTTGTCTGTGAATTCTAACGGGGTTTCTGTCTAGACGGTGTCTCTCAGTATAAGCAACGGAAATGTATTCATAAATCTGAATTTTACCATAAGCGCCTCAGTTCTCTGTTGACTGAACAGAACCATTACCATAACAATAAAGTAACCAATCTTTTTCATATCTTAATATGCAATACTTGTACTGGTCCTCTGGTGTTTTGTCTTGGTTTCTTCTCTGTGTTTGGCTTGGAGTGAAAACAAAAGGTGTGTAAAGTCTGCTAAAAACATTACATTACAGCACACTGTAAATTACATGCATTTTCATTTAATTCCCTAATACTAAAAACAGGTAAAATAAAGAGTGATTAGTTGATGATAAGTTATAGCACAACTTTAGGATGTGTATTTAGAGGACTATGGCAAAATGTGAAAGTCGCTGCAACATAAATCCAACAAACATAATTCAGCATAAATGAAGATGAATGATTCCAGTAAGTGATAAATGTGTGAAAGTTATTTCTTTAATGTAGAGTAAATTCATCTGCAAGTAAATAACATTAAACATAAACATTAAAGAAATTATTTGAATAAAAAACTAAGCTGTCACATTAACCAAACTGAATACATGCACATATAAAGAAATGTAGAAACATATTATAAATTAATACATGCAGAAGTTCATAAACATAAATACAAGAATGATTAGGTGTAGATGCATAAATGGAGAAACCTGAATGGATTAATAAATGGAGAAATATATAGACGAGATAAACTTAGAAATGAAAAAAAACGTTGAAAGATATGAATAAATGTAGAAACACAAATAAATAAATACGTAAATCTATGTATACATGTAGAAATATAAGAAGAAATTAATGATTACATGTAGAAATACTACTAATATTTTTCATCAAATAGCATCTATTTTATATATGAGTTTAGTTACCTATATCTGCATGTATTTATGTATTTATACTTTAGTTTTACGGAACAACATCGAGTTCCTGACATGGTAGAAGTACTGTACCGTGTAGTAGTATGAGGGGCGTGGCCTCACGTGCACAATCAGGGCTTTGACTCAGCACAGGTGAGCCGCGTGCACGCACCTGTCAGCTGCAGCTCGGGAGCGCGCAGGAGGACACACAGGTGGTTCAGTCTCTAAAGTCCCAGACACGAAGGACAAACATTCCCCAGAGTGTCAACGTGCAGGACAGACAGGTGATAGAAGACTTCTGTGTTCCTGGCTCTGATCCCTCTCTCTCACATGGCTTCTCTGGATCAGTCCAGGAGGTTAACTGCAGTTTTTCTGCTCGTTTCTCTGAGCTTCTCTTTTCAAGGTAAGACTCCTCACTCACCTTCAGGGTTCAAGTTTCCAAGTGTGCTGCTGCTCTGCTGTCTGCTGCTTTTTCCTCCTTAATAAGAAAAACGCTGTGAATTCATTAATCAGTGTGTTTGCACCTCTTCCTAAAGATTGTTCTCTTTTTGTAGATGATTCACGATGGACCATGGTAATGAAATGTATTTGTTTTAGGTACAAACAAAAGCAGATAATAAACCTATCATGTCAGCATTTTTTGTGTGTTCACTGTTTTCAAATGTGTCCCTGTGACCATCACATCTTTAGATTGGAGCTGGGTTAAAAAGTATGTCATGATAAAGTAAGTCATGATAAATGTCACAATATATTTAGTTTAAAGCCTGATTTTTGCAGTGAAGGTTGTAGTTTGAAACTCTTCTTCTTGAGCAGTGAATGAAAAAGACTTGATTCACATGATGTAAACCAACTATGTGTTATACCTCCACATGCACAATGCATTTAAGCATTTTATCAATGTATATTAAACGTTCCACATATTGCTATTGCTTGAAATTAAATTCATTCACAGCACAGTGCTTTTTCAGAGAATTGATGATTTAATGTTTCCTCTCCAAACCTACTGACTGGGCTCCGTGCCGACAGGTGCACACTGCAAACTGGTGGTTGCTCCTGTGGGCTCCACGTCGGTGAATGCAAGAGCCGGCACCAATGTGACTCTGGCTGTCCTCTTCGGGGGGGCCCCTGACCCAGTGGTCACCTGGTCTAAAGGAGCCTTGCCTGTCCTCACGTGGACCATCGGCTCCGGTGCTGCAGCAGACATCGCCGAAGGATTCAAGGAGGTGCTGAAGATCGAGAAGGATGGATCTCTTACCTTCGTGAATGTGCTGCTCGACCACGCAGGGAACTACACCATGGATCTGACCAAGTCTGGGCTGAGTAAAGCTGAGACCGCTTTCACTCTGAAGGTGTTTGGTGAGTTTATCACTAGCTGATTGGGAGATGAGTTGTTGTCGTGTGGTGGAGGATTTAATGGCAGTTTAAACCAACTGATGCATGAACCCTCAGATGTGTTAAATCTGCTTGTTCCACAGTTTATTTTGGTATTCACATTTTTCAAAAGGGGAAGTCTTTTTAATATAAATGTATTCTTCACAACTCTCTATCTTGGGAATATGCCAGATGGGTTGAGTAAAGCTGATATATACCTACTTAGGGTCTTGCTGGCTGCAAGTAAAAAGGCCATCACAAAATGTTGGCTCCAGAAAAACGCTCCCACTACAGACTCTTTTGTTAATATTGTAAAACAACTTTACTAGAGCAAATTACTTATTCACGCAGACTCCAAAAAGACTTAAGTGAAAAACGATGGCAGAAATGGCAAGCCTACTTGGCCAATGAGTGAGACTGTATGCACGTACTGGGTTTGATACTTTGTCTTTTGGATTTATTGATCACCCCTGGACCTTGAATTTGGGTAATTGTTAAGAGATGAAAATGATCTATAAAAAAAAAAAAGGGGAAGTCTTGCATTGTAAGACAGAGTCTGCGTAGTAGTGGTCGGAGGATAGGGTTGTAGCATCGACGCGCGACCGGTCTTGTCTGTCAATCATGATGCTTAAGTTAAGCATCAGGCCTTTGAAAGACTTGCCATCGTAATAACATATTGCGGTTGTGCATTTAAAAGGAAAACCAGTTTGGTAATCCTAATGAATAAAGTGCTTCTTCCTCCTTTCACCCTTTTTTCTAACACAGAAAACTTCCAGAATGTGGAGCTGACCGTGCAGCCTGATTTACTCAAAGAGGGACTGGACCCCTTCCTCCTGCAGTACAGAGTGTTGAGAGGAGAGGTGGAGCAGCAGAGGTGGTTGTTCAACGGCACGGAGATAAAGACCAGCTCCCACTACACGGTGAAGGCCAGGAGCCTGGAGATCCTCCACCCGAACCGGAACGACACAGGCCGGTACACAGTGGTGCTGACGAACCCCCTGAGCCGCGTGGAAGCTCACCGGGACATCACCGTGCTGTGTAAGCACTTTAACATTATTCTCAACAGCATCCATCCATCATTAAAGTTTCACCTGAATCTCCTTGATTCCTTGTGGATTCTAGATGGACCAGACGAGCCCAGACTCGAGGCCCGTCCAGCGAAGCCTTTCTATCTACCCGGGGAGTCTCTGAGCCTTGTGTGCCAGGCGGGTGGATCCCCCCGGCCCACCGCTGCGTGGGTCTCTGGTGATCTGACCTTCCCCGACTCCCAAGATGGAGTCCTGAATCGAACGAATGTACAGATCAGCCAAGGAGGCGTTTATACCTGCAAGTTGACCAATCAGCAGACGAAAGAACAACGGCAGAAGAGCATGATTTTAAATGTTTATGGTACGTGGAAAGCCGTTATCAAACCCTCATGACTCATCAGATATTTTACAGTTTTAATGTCATTTTATATGTACACACAACTTTTATACATTTCTTATTTTGTAAATATAAGTTTTACTATTATGAGAAACAAAACATATTGTATTGGATGATTTTATAATTTATTATTAAGGCTCTATTTTGCATGTCTTCATTTCATTCATACAATAATTTGTCCTTTATTGTTCTCAATCTTAGAGAAAAATCAGCTTTGGTTTCATCAGGAAGATTTAAAATGTTATTGCTTGACTTTAAAATCTTGTTTGAGGTGTTTGCATTCGATCTGTAGGATTACATAGTTGTCTATATTTGGGTTTTTTTGCCCAAGATCTTTTGAATTATCAGGGTTTTATGAAAGGTTCTCATCTGACTTTGTTCATGTTTGTCTAAATGTAAAAATCAACCCAAAAGTGAATAACTAAGTTTTCAATCACTTCTCCCTCTAAACAGAGAAGCCGCCGGGCGACCCGATGTGTTCCGTGCAGTCGGTGAATGTGAACGCTGCCCTGCAGTATCACTGTCAGTGGCCGGGGGGGACGCCACTGGCTCAGCTCTCTTTCCCAGAACTGAGCAACAGCAGTGGAGCTGGAAACTTCAGCTTGACCGTCACCGCCTTGGCCAACTTAAGCTGGAAAACTGTCACATGCATGGCGGCCCACCCAGTTGAACAGAATAAGTGCAATATTACCGCAAGTACGTTTAAGATGTTCCCTGGGTTATCAGTCGAGGATTTCCATCTTAAAAACTAAAACTTCTGCAAAACCTTATCTTCCCGCAGGTCGTCCTGTGGAGTTCCTCCCAACCGTGAGAATCTCAGTCGACTCTCAGGGCAAAATAGTGGTGTCTCTGCACTGTGTGAGCGACGCCTCGCCTCAGGCTGTGGTGTCGTGGTCCAGAGGCAGCCAGGCCGTCGCCACCGGGGCGACGCACCAGATCAACAGTGACACCACACAGCTCCAGATCCGAGGCTACAATGTCAGCGACTTTGTCCGGCAGAAATACAGCTGCACGAGCCGCAACCCCCTGGGCAGCCAGAGGAGGGAAATACAGTTGCTAGGTAAAGTATAGATGCTCTTTGAAATGAGCCAAGTTGTCAAAGACCATATATAAATACTTGTCATGTAATTAAGTGGTTGAGTTTGGGCCCTTCTCAAAGTTTACAAGATAAAGATGAAAGATGAAGTTGCAAAGATCTGCAACAAAAGTTTGTCTGTTTTTCTAATTGGTTAATTAGAAATATTTACCGCTAGATTATTTCTAACTAGAAGATAGGTAGCATAAAATTGAAGTATTCACATAAAGCCGCAAAGTTGTACTTAAATAGAGTATTTATATATATATATATATATATATATATATATATATATATATATATATATATATATAAGGAAATGTATTTTTATACTGTAGATTAAACTGCAGTATACACTACACAAATGTAGCTATAGGAATGAGCTACATCATTAAAATGCTGCCTATAAATGAAGTTGTCAGTAATTTGACCCCTCCATTATTCCAGAGGATACAACTGAAAAATAATTCAGCTCTAGAAATGTAAAACTACCAAAGTTCCAAAGTTTCAAATTGTAAATAATTTTCTCCTTTAGGAATTTTTAATGGGGATTTTTCACAGACATTTGTTTGACCAAACCTTAGATTAATCAATTTAGAAATGAATAAATAACAGATAAAAGGTAATAATACAAATAGTTAAAAGTAACTTTTCTCCTTCAACATTTAATATACAGTGCAGTGCAGTGTAGTGCAGTGTCTGCTCAAAAGACACAATGGCCCCTCAGTCAGAGAGCCAAGTCATACCTGAGGCTACTTTTCCCTTTAAACAGAGCTCTTCAGTCTTAGTGAACCCTAAGCACCCCCCCCCCCCCCCTCCTGATGTGCCCCCACGTTCACAATCCCTCTTTCTCCAGGACCGACGATCTCAGATTTCAGTTTGTTCCCGAATCCCGAAGGAACCGTCGTTACGTTGACCTGGGAGGTCCCGCCCACCTCCGTCGTCACAGGTGAGGCAGTAAGACGGACCGAGGGTTGATTCTTAAACACTGCACACAAACACGCTGTTCTCACTCTGAACCAGATTTGCTGACCTTTTAATAGGGGCGATAGAGGCGTAAATATTGTGTCATGGGTGAAACCTCCAGCTGAACTAAAGTCCTGTGAAAAGCAAATGTCACTTTCTGTTGTGTCCTCCTTCCAAACTGAACTGCTTGTGCTTTTTTGTGCGAAGGCTTCGACATACAAGTGAAGGGACCGAACCTCCCGAGCGAAAAGCGTAATGGCTCCGAATCGAGAGGCGCCTCGGACGGATATCGAACCATCCAGCAGAAACCCGGCTCGGCTCGGAGCACGGACGTCTTGGCCCTAGATCCAAACTTGTCGTACCGGTTTCGAGTCATCCCCCGAGCTCGTACGACGGAGGGGCAGCCGTCCGAGGTCCACCGACTCGGCCCAGGTAGGGTTACGGTTTGAGAACCAGATTCCCCTCCACAGGGTTGGGGACGAAGCAGCAGTTGTAACATCATCATTGATTCTAGATGAAGGGCTGAGTGGTCCGGCCATCGCTGGGATCGCAGCTGGAATCCCCTGCAGCATTCTCTTCCTGGTTCTGATGGGCGGCGCCATCTACCTGTGCGTCAACTGGAACAAGAACAAAAGTATGTGCAAGGAATAACGGGACATAGTTTTCTTTACATGCTGCGATAAATGGTTATGACACTTTATTTTGTGTGTTTTCTAGGTCGGCAGGCGAGATACCCGGTGTCCAGAGCCGTCGAGAAGGTTAAAATCCCTGACATTAGTAGAAAGGCGAGACCAGCGGTATATAACTGCCCCGAATCCACATCATGATGACAAAAGCACAAGACGGCAGCAATCGTACTCCGGGGTGTTTTAGCTTCATTTTTGTACAACAGGAGTTGGTGGAGATGCCATCATCCATCTTTATTATACAGTCTATGGTTTAGCTGATAAACACCCAAGTGCTGAAGTATCGATCTTTACATTTTAGATCAGGCAAAAATGCTGGTTTTCAAATATTGATTTTGACAACAAATTTAAGCTGCAGAGCTGCAAAAGTCAATATTGTCTGTGTTGAGCGAGACAAAGGCCGACCAGTCCCGATGATTTCAAACAAGCTGCAACATATGTCACACATGCACAGACATCAGTTCTTTAATTATCCCTTTGTCCTGATCCACCTCAACTTGTGATGGTTTCTTTTTGGCTCCTGTCTCATCCCTCATGAAAATCCATTCAGTAGTTTTGACCTAATCCTGCTAATAAACCAATGGTCTGCGGGTGAAAACATAATCTCCTTGGCGGAGGTAATAAATAACAAGGAGCTTATCAGGTTGGCGTCAATATCAACAAGTGATGGGGGCTTTGTCGATCGTGAAATATAAACAACACAGTAAATGACAAGCATCAGATTATTTTGCGTGTTCTACAATTCTACAGCAGCTATGACTTAGTTTCTCTCTCTCTCTCTCAACAGGTCATAACAACCCAGTCAGAGATGACTCCGCACCACCTGCTGGCCGGAGGACTGAAGTCTCCCCCTGATTACAACAAACTACAGCAGGTACTTTTTAAATCTATCAAAACACGTTGCTTCCTTTTTTTTGATTCCCAGTTAACAATGAAACGTTTGTGTGTTTTCTCTCAGACTCCCTCCGAACGATCGGTGGCCCTCCCCACATTCGTCCCCCCCCCGCCCGTCAGAGTCGCCACAACTGTCTGAACGTAGCGTTTGTTTTGATGCGCTTATTAATCTGTACAGCATTCTTTATTTTTAATTTCAATCATAAGATTTTTATATATTTATATCGTTCCTTTAACTGATTTAAATGTCCATTTTGTAACAATATTTATTCTATTATTGATGTAAGTTTTTAAGTTATGTTTGTATCTGTTTAGCTTATTAAGGACGAACTTGTCTCCGTCCTATTTACCACAACTTAACATGTTATCAGGATATAATTCAAAACTTAACTCATGTCCTATGTCACTGAATGTTTTATCAGCAAAATGTCCTCTTTTTTTTTTATATGAATTGCATTTGAAATCAATGTATTACTTCACATTCTATACTCTGTGTAAACATGCAGCATGCTCAAATAAATCCTGATTTATACAGTTTCATCTCTTTCCCCATGTGTACTTTATTTAATAATTCAATACAAACCAAGGTAATCCATTGAGCATTATTTGTGGACGTGCAGCTTTTTGTTATATTTGTGGAGTTCAATACAATCTTTATTTCTCTCTCGGGACTACAGGTAGAACAGTTTGTGGACATGTTGTGTGATGTGTCAGATAAAGTGACAGTACAGGTTTGACCACAAATGGAAAAAGCAGAGATTGCAGAAAACACTGTATCAACCAACCCCCTCCTTGTCTGATACGGCTGTTTGTGAACTAGGCTAAAAACAAAGTTTACACTCCACGTAGCCTTTATAACATATTCAGACTTGTAAGTTCAGACTTGTATCAAGCTTTATTTGATTATTTTAACATAAATAAAACCAGTGATGCCTGTCAGTGAGAAGCCTGCTCCTCCCTGCCTCTGGTTTTGGGAGTTGAAGTGATGAACAACACAAGGAAGCAAGATGGTGAGAGCGACGTCCCCACCCAACAATAATGGTTGTTGCCAAAACAAAGGATCATATTAAGTGTTGGCCTTTTAAGATGAGGTCACACACTGAGCACTAGATGGCGCTGTTGACTGCTGCCTGCTCAGACTCAACTCTACTTATTTGTTCAGTTGATCTTTTGAACAAAATCTATTAGTATTTTAACACAAGTCAATAGGAAGAAGCAACATGTTTGATTCTGACTCATATAATATACAAATGTATATAAGTATTAATGCAAAATCATTTTAAAAACTCAAAAATAAACAAGTTCCCATTCAATTATTAATTAGCATCAGGATCACAGTGATCGGTAAGTATTTTAGAACCAGGATTATATAACACTTGTCTATAATCTTAATTTCAACAACTAAATATTTCAGGTAGATTTATTTTAAGGTATAGATGATTTATGTTACTGTTAAAATATCAGTTACAATGAAACAAAGGTTAAAATTAGAATTCTGGTCAAAAACACTTATTTATATCATTAGGTGCTTGTTTTAAATAATATAATAATACATTTATTTGTATAGCACTTATCTAGACAAGGTTAGAAAGGGCTTCACAAAATTCATGGCAAAAAATGAATGAACCAAAAGGTATTCAACTACACATCATAGACTTTTCCCATTAGATTTAACATGGTTACCTAATTATTACGTATTGTAAATAGTGTATTTGTCCATTTTTATCTGCAGTATTGCTGCAATGTTTCCATCTTTCCATATTTATGGTGAACTCTGTTTCAATTTAATAAGCAGCTCTGTAGTCATGTGTCTGCTCTAAGCGTGTCGGTGTGTGTGTGTGTCTGTGTGTGTGTGTGGCACCCTGAAAGAAAGTGTGCATTTCAGCATGTTCCATTGACCACAGCAGTACTGCATGCCTTTGCACATCCACAGTTCCAGAAGGCCTGAGAGAACAACAGACGAGCACGGCGCTGCGGCCTCACATCCCAGAACCCTACACCATCCCCCAACACCACCACCCCTCCCCTCATGCCCCTGACCCCCCGAAATACTCCCATGCAGTCCGGTGTGAAAGAGTCACGTGGCCTTTGGCCCGGCAGCTCAAGTGCATTTGTTCTGTTCTGATTGTTTTAGAGGATTTTGCCAACATCAACAGAAAAGTGGAGAGGATAACTTTTTGGAATCCAGCCTAGGGCTTCCTCTTTGACGTTCCGCTCACTCCCGGCTTGCACTCTCTCCCTCTCTCACTCTTTCCCTGAGGAAAGACTGACACTTAAGGGGATTGATATATCCTGAGAAATTCAGGTAAGATGATGGAGGCTCTTTTGTGAATGGTTGATGCCACATCCATGGTGAAGAATAGGGAGAAAAATAACAAAGTAGATATCAGGCTGACCAGGGGGTGCATGTGGCACAGGTGGGTCGAGAGGGTCTCCACAGTGGGATGGTGATAAGCATTCAGGGTTTTAGCTCAAATCCTTTGTGTTTTGTATAAAAGTGGTTGATTTTCTTTTCAATTTTCCAGGTTCCATTCATGGGTAGTGATAAATATATGTTTTTCTGACTCAACCCATGAGTGTGGTTGGTGGTTGTCTCTGATGTTTGATTTCCGCTGCTGTGGTTTACATCACATCATCGTTGTTCTTGCTGTTGTCGTCGTTATACTCAGGGAAACACGATTTAACCTCAACATGGATTTATCTTCGAGGATTTAGACCGAATATCCAAAGAATCGCTTCTGCATCTCTCACAGAATTGTTAGTTGTATGTGAGTTGATGATCCCAGGCCCTTTTCTGATTAACTTTTTGTGTGGTTGGCTGAGGATATGTACATATCTGTCATTTGTGCGGCAGGTTTGTATAAAAAACACATTTTATCGCGGTTGGTTTGATTACTCTGTCAAGTAGCTCTCATGACGACCTCTGTGCCTCCTTATTTTGTGGATAACTGCATAGTGGAGATATATTGAGTAGGAAAGGCTTCGGTGTTTCACGTAGCATTAACCAAGGCTTTGCTCTATTCAAGATTACCTGTCATTAATTTCATTATTTACACAAGTGCTTTTCCTGCTGTGACGCGTCTAAAGGCCTAAAGAAAGACTATAGCTCTACCCCATGTACCTGCAGACAGAAAGAGGAAGTGTAAATGATTCTCAGTCAGTATTCGTAGCTGATCTGATTCTTCACCTTCTCACAAATGGTCCAGAGGACTTTGGGGAAATGTGGTTGTATAAATTCTACACAATTTCCTATAGGTCAAATAATAATGAAGATGGTATGGGCTGGGCAGAATGCTGGCTTAAGAGCCTAGCCCATGTTGCGTGATTAGAAACAGGTGATCTTCCCTTCATCGGATATTTATTACATTCAGCTCCAAGATAATCCCTCGATATCCCCTGTGCCACATGTTACCATCACCACAGCAGAATGCATGAGGCAGCTCTAGATACATCAAGCTTTTCCTGCCTTTGCATCAAAGTATTTCTGTTTCTGTCATCATTTTCCCTCTGAATAAACATTCAAATTAAAGCTCAATCAAGTTTTTTGTACTTCATTACCACAATATCACAACTGAGACTTGTTGTTTTCTCTTTTTGAACAGTGCTTAAAGCCTTAGCCGCTGTCATAGTGTCACTCATGATGTACAGCTTCATGGGAGGGGGCCTGTTTTGTGCCATCGTGGGGAACATCTTGCTGGTGGTCTCCACAGCCACAGACTACTGGATGCAGTACCGTCTGTCCGGCAGCTTCGCCCATCAGGGCCTGTGGAGGTACTGCATGTCTGGAAAGTGCTACATGCAGACTGACAGCATTGGTAAGTGGTGAAATACCTTCTTGGATTTCCCTCAGATCTTACAGGATAACATGTCTGAATGCAATTATGATTACGTTCCGCCCTTACTTTGGAGGTACATCAATAATTTGTTGGTGACTCTTGTGGGTTGAGGCACGCTGGTGCTTTAAGCTACATGCTAGTGGCAGCATGCTAACATGGTCACATGTCAATGCTAACGTGCAGACTAGAATTTTTGCCATGTTTACAAACATAGTTTAGCATGTTAGGCTAAAAATAAGCTCAGCTAGCAAGTAGTACAAGAACAAAAGTACAGAGGCGGGGATGGGCATGCATTCGTTTAGCAGGTATCTCTTCTTTAACCCCCAAAATTGGTTCACTTGAATTATTATAATTCATGAATGTCTGTTTCATGGTAATCTGTTAATGACAATCTAATAGATGTCGAGATGTTTAACCAAAAAACAAAAATGCCACGTCAGAAAACAATTGGAAAGTGATTACAAATCATAATTTCAAACAATTTGTCTAGAGAATTCACGACTAATCCATTTTATAGTGTCACATGTGTGACTATTATAAAAATTACTGCAATATAAGCGTATGCTTAATAAGAAATATGTAAATGATTCAGAGTTTGCATTTCACTCATAAAATAGATAATATTGTCAAACATCCTGATTGATGTCGGTTTATCCTTGAATTGATCGATAAGTGTCAAATTATTTTAACTTTATTAACATCCCTCTTGATTATTTAACAATACCTTTTGAATAAAGAGATAAGGACACAGTGCAATATTCTCATGTAGGCTCAATTCTAAAGGTTCAAGCAACAAGGCTAACATGTAGAAACCTATTGCACGATCCACTGAAATCTGAAAATGTAACATGTTATGTAGAGTAACATGTCTGAGTTCAGGTGTAAGGGGTCAGTGTAGGAGGCAGATTCATTCCCATCATGATTTTGAAACCGTCAGCACTTTGGAATTTAAAATGTTTGTGATTTTTTAATTCCTCTCCCTGCACATATCCTCACCGTGTTCTCTTTTTCTCGTCTTACTCCTCCTCAGCCTACTGGAATGCCACCCGTGCTTTCATGATCCTCTCTGCCATGTCATGCTTTGCTGGCATCATTGCGGGAATCCTCTCCTTTGCCCACTTCTCAGCCTTTGAGAGGTTCAACCGCTCATTTGCTGCTGGGATCATGTTCTTTGTGTCCAGTGAGTCAAAGCTGCAGTAACCAAATAATGTCATAAAATGTTTTCCCAACATCACACTGGGCATGAATGACGTGTTTTGTGGTGAATTTGAATATCATGGACAGTCGGCCTGTTGCAGGAACTATGTGTGCACAGTGTGAACTTCACCTGAAATGACCCTTGTACTACAGAAACTCATTTTAATAAGTTTCTCTCTCTGCCCACAATGCCAGCTCTCTTCGTTCTGCTTGCAATGGCCATTTACACCGGGGTGACGGTGAACTTCCTGGGAAAGCGTTTTGGTGACTGGCGCTTTTCCTGGTCCTACATACTAGGCTGGGTGGCGCTGCTCATGACCTTCTTTGCAGGTTTGTCCCAATAAACAGAGAAAAAAAATGGAACAACGTGAAATGAAGTCGACTTTACTGTAATTACTGTTTCTTGCTGATGGTCAATAGTCACTTTGAACTCTTATATAATTATAACGCAGTTAGCACAGACTAAGGAAGACTGTTCAGGAAACACAAATGATAACATTAAAAAATTAAATGCTGTCACTTTTCATTTTCCCAAAGCTTTATTCACAACAATTGTAAAAGAGGCTTTTGAAACTTTTCAAACTCACACAACAAGCTTCAAATATACTGGATAACTAAAAAATAAGAAATATGGTCCTTTAAACGAATAATTTTCTGCACGACTATCTTGTACTTGACATATCTGTGTGCTGACTTTTTTTTTGTTTTTTGTTGCAGGTATATTCTACATGTGTGCCTACAGAATGCATGAGTGCAGAAGAGTGGCTGGCCCGCGTTAAAGTAAACACAAACTGTGTCAAGGGTGCAAATGATGTAATTTCCCATAAAAATAGAGAACCTACTGTAAAATAATAAAATATGGAATTTGCATATCCAAATAAAATGTCTCTCTATTTTGTATTAAAAGGGTCTACATTGTTTTCGAAAGCACCACAGTCACTTTCAACAGGATCAGATCACACCTCAGATTGTTTAAGACATTGCTTTATTAAGATAAATAAATGTGAAATTTCAGCTCGAGTTAAAACATCTTCTGAAGCATGTGGTACTTCTTGCTGGGTAGGATTGGCTCCAGGATAAGCGGTAGAGGTAATAGATGGATAATGAATGCAATAATATGCAGGACAATAATAACATTAAAGCTGAACAGTGTCTTTGAGCTCTGTGTTAGAGCTTGTGACCTGATTTTGTAACTCTGTAACAGTGAGTTTACGTTTCCGGAAAATTGACTTTTTACTGTTGCAGTGGAAGCTAGAGGAAGAAAAGTAGAATATGATGGGATCAATGCAGGTGTTGAAGGTGCTAAGCAGCAAAACGTAGTACCTCCATTCTGGGCTCTTACCCCTAATGAAACTCACTACATGAGAGATATTGTATGGTAGCACGCAAATGAGGAACACGGCCAGAGTTCCCAAGGCCATACCGATGGCTTTCTGCTTCTGCATGCGGGATATCCTGGGGCGGCTGTACAGGATCAAGATGCATTGCACATAGCAGTAAACACAAATTACAAGAGGTACAAGGCAGAGAACAAAGAAAGCCTCCAAACGTATCGGGAGGACGACATCCAGCTGCTTCTCCGTAAAGTTTTCATAGCAAGCATAGGCCTGGTCATCAGGGGTTTCGCTGGCTAGGGATGGGTGGTACTGGGTGATGATAGTGATACTGCAATGTGCAAAGGAGATCAGCCAAATGACTGCACTCATCACTACTGCATACACAGGTTTGTGCAGCAGATGATAGGCGATAGGGAAGGCGAGAGCAATGTAGCGAACCAGACTGACAGCCATCAGCAATAAGGAGCTGGTGTAGATGGTGGAGAAGAAGGTGAGGGCGGTGAGGGTGCACAGGAACTGGGGCAGATTCCAATTCATGTCTGAATCCGCCTCGTACATCTTGAGAGGAAGGATGATCAAGAAGAGCAGGTCGGAGACGGTCAGATTGAGTAGCAGGATGTCTGTTGGATTTGCCTTGACATGGATCTTGACACTGAAGGCATAGAGAGCCAGGAGGTTGGCTGGGAAGCCAATCACGAAGGTTATTATGTACACCGAGAGAATCACCTCACTGCTCACCATGGTCAATGGACCTGAACCAAAGGAAGTGAACAAACATCAATCAGAATGTAGGAATGAAAGGCTGCATATACAAAATGTGCAATACTTTACTTCTGATTAAAACTGGTACTAAATAAGCCTCATATTGGGGCTACCATCATACGCTTTTGACGGCAAAGACTTAAATTGAAAGGCTATTTGTACGTTTCTCAGCTGCAAAACATTATGTCTGGCCAGGAGTGGACGGTGTTGACGTTTGTTCCTAGCTGCTTTTAAAAGGTTATTCACTATGAACAGCTACTTCTTGCAGGCAGACGGGATAAAGTTATGAGACAGGCTGGCGTGAACGGAGCTAGATGGTTAACATGGTATGTTCAGTTGAAGTAAATAAATGCAAAAAAAGGGTTAACTCTGGTGTTCTTTGCAGAACTTGCAAGGTTACTTGTATATCTGCAAGCAAACCGTTGGTGATAATCTCACCCAAGTATTTAGTCACTGTATGAGAATATGCTACAAATCTAGGAATCAAATCTCTATCTTTTATTATCATTTTTTTATTTTCCACACAAGAATGAATAAGTTAATAAATATCATGAAAGTACTACAGAAAAATGTTTAAACAAATGAGCCACGCTCTCAATCTCAGACTCCACACCCCAGGTGTGAAAAGGTTATGTTCATAAGGTAAACATATATCTACTTACCGAAGAGAAGTCGCTTTAGAAATGTTAAGGCTTCAAGGAAGAAACAAATAGAGTTGTATGTTTTGTTTTCCGTTGCTGTGACTCTGGCTTTCAAAGATGAGCTGATATCAACTGATTTCCGCAAAGAGGTGAGTCGCACTTTAAAAAAGATAAGAAACAGAGACGTCATCTGTGTAAGCAGAAGTTTGATGTGGCCCAGAGTCAAATTTATTTGACCATATATGGAGCCACGGGTTGGTTAATCTTTAACAAAATGCAAAACAGCAGGTTCATTTAGACTTATCTACGTGTTTCTAAAGAACCTCCTCCCACTTAATTAACTCTAAACATGATAATTAGGTTTGGATTTCAACAGGCCATGGGTCTGCATTTATTCTTATTTACACCTACGAGATAAATTAAGATAAACAGATTATTTTTCCACATAGAGAATTGATTTAGGACATCCCTCTCTGCAGTTCCATGTCATTTGAGACATCTGAGGGTTTAGGAGAATACACACACAACATATCCTATCCTTCCGCCTCCAGTAGATTTGTTTATTTTACTCATTGACAGCTGGAATATTGGTTTTGCTTCCTGTTAGCACTGTTGACATTAGCATCAGTTTCACTGCAACAAGGAATAAACACGGCCGACTCAAACAGTTCTTTGCATGTAATTCAAGTCAATACTGCTCTTAGGCTGCAACTACTACAAGGAGCTTATTGTATGAAACAGCAGCAGCAGAAGATGTCCTCAGATCAGCAGGTCATGTATTGCACATCTATGTAATACACTTGTGCAGTAAAAGGTTTCTTCACCCAGTGCTCTCCATTGTTCAATTACTGTGTCTGTTCTTAAATCGTACATGATGACAGATGGAGTTGATGTTTTCATGTGTTTAGAGGCTTCTCTTCTGTCTTGTTGTAAAAGTAGAGATTTAAACAAGGAATAGAAAAACTCGCTGAGAAATCACTCCCACCATGAGGCCTGTTTAACAGCTGATCCATAGCTTTATATCTAACTGGGATCTTCCTCAGCAGGTTGATGTCTTACTACTTAAACAGAAAGTCATGAATATGTAGCCATATGTAGATTGTCTGATGAGATGTAATCAGTACAAAGGTACAATGGGAATCTACTGAGGATTGCTGATTGTCTGTGGTTCTGGTGCAATTCACCAAATCAGCTCTGCATTGAGGAATAAATGAAGATTATATCAGTAACTTAGTTGCAAATTCACTTTTTACTTATTACATAACATCAAACAATTTACATATGGCTATATATTTATGACTTTCTGTATAAGTAGTAAATAGTTATGAACCAAGTTGGTAATGTGTACATTTTCTTTTGCGCAATATGTCTCAAAGCTAAAGGAGCCCGGTCGTCCCTCATAAAACGTTACATAACTTGTGTCCCTCGGCTTTCTTTGCATTCCCCCCCTTCATTTTTCGTCCTGTCACCTGGAACCTCTTCCGCATAAATTGCTGTCACATGTATTTCTGTCTTTTTCCAAAAGCATTATTCAGAAAAATTGTTAGAGAGGCTGTTGAAAATACCCGTCGATATAGTCTCAATATACACACATATTATCAAACTCATACATAACAACATATATGCAAACAAGAGGAAAAAAAAATATTTACATTTAAAAAAAAGTTATTTTCTTTCTATAACTTGTTATTGTGCCACAATCTTGTACTGTGTGCAAAAGAAAATGCCTTTGTTGCTTTATTTCTGACTTTATTTTTGGGTGGTATACTCTACATGTGTGCCTGCAGAAAGCATGCATGCAGAAGAGTGGCTGGCCTGCGTTAAAGGAAACACAAGCTACTGTGTCAAGGGCGCAAATGATTTGAATTCCCATTCAAAAATAGAGAAAATAATAAAATAATAACATTTGGAATTTTGCATATTGTTGAGCCCGGTCCTCGCCCGGACCAAGGTTCAAATGGGAAAGGTTAATAATTCAGACAAGTTCCATGTTCAAAAGTTTCACAGTATAAGTTTATTGCATAAGAACAATTATCATATACTTACAGAATTCTGGGGTTCTGCCGGACACGTCACCAGGAAGAAGCCCCGTTTTATCCTAAGTCCACAGTATATATAATCAGACATTCACCTCAAATTGTATTTCACTTATCAGAATGTCACAAGTTCATGGTTACCAGTCGGTTGCTATGTCTGGTTCCTGTTACGTTGCCCTTTCTGTGGTTGTGCCCTGTGTCTGACCCTACATCTGAGTCAAAAAGATGACACCTTATTCTAAGAAAAAACAGTTGTAGCTAAGCTTATTCTAAGTATTGTCTGGGTATCAAGTTCCTGTTTCCATCCTTCTGGCTCACAGTTCGTCTGAGGAGCCAACGGTAGAAAACATGTTGTTTTCAGTTAACCAGTTCACAGTCAACTTTGTATTATGCAATATTGATTATAAAGACTATACAGCTGATATTATTCATAGGATATAGGTAAAACATAGTCATAAGATAAAGAACAAAACATAGATATCTCAACAATATGCAAATATAATGTCTATACATTGTTTTTCAAAAGCAACACAGTCACTTTCAACATGATCATATCACACTTCAGATGTTTTAAGACATTGTTTTATAAAGATAAATAAATGTGAAATTTAAGCTTGCATTAAAACAACCTCTGAAGCATATGGTACTTCTTGCTGGGTAGGATTGGCTCCAGGATAAGCGGTAGAGGTAATAGATGGATAATGAATGGAATAATATACATGACAATAATAACATTTAAGCTGGAAAGTGTCTTTTAACCTGGGTTAGAGCCTGTGCCCTGAAAGATTGCTTCCAGCATCTTTCTCAAAGATACTGCCAGTTGAGGACCTGTGAGGCGTCTATTGCTCAAACTAGAGACTCTAATATACACTCCTGATCAAAATCTTAAGACCAGTTAAAAAATTGCATGAATTTGCATTTTGCACTGTTGGATCTAAGGAAGGTTCTAAGTAGAGCTTCAAAATGCAAAAAGAAGAAATGGGAACAAGAGACCAAAAGTTGTGAGCAGGCAATTTATTGAAAACAACAATTTAACTCAAATAGGCTGTTCATCAGCTGATCAAAAGTTTAAGACCACAGCCTTTAAAAGCCAAAATCTGTGCAAAAATTTGGATTCCATGTCATTTCCTGTCAAGTAATCACACTGTGAAGATCTCTTGATGGCAAAGGCAAAAAAGCTCACCGTCTTTGAACGTGGTAGGATTGTTGAACTGCATAAACAAGGCCTCTCACAACGTGCCATCGCTGCTGAGGCTGGACGCAGTAAGACATAGGGATGAGCGAGTACAGCATTATCTGTATCTGTTAACCATATGAATTATCCGTATCCGTATCCGGAGTGGGCGGGGCCTAACCCGGAAGTGGGTGTGGTTTAACCAGGAAGTGGGCTGGTTCAACATAACTTTCTTTTTTAACTTTGAAATTTTTTTATGATTTTTTTATTTTTTATTTTTTTTAAATTTATTTCCACACCAGGTGTGTGTGTGTGTGTGTGTGTGTGAGTGAGATGCTAGGGACGTTCACTGTCTCCCGGAGAAATGAACACTCTGTGTTTTTAGTATAGAAAGACGTGAATTATATTCGTTCACAAGTCATACAGACTGGTTTTGTTATTTTCACCTTACATTAACACTTAAAGTTTAGTGCAGTGTAATTGTTTGCCGTGATAATTAAATGCCAGTGTGATAATAAATGACAATTTCAAACCATACAAACTGTCATGTTGTACTGTATTTAATAGAGGTTTACTTTACTGTAAAGTAAGTGTAAATGTAAAGTGAAAACAACAAAACCAGTCACCATGACCCGTGAACAAATACAATTCACGTCTTTCCATACTAAAAACACAGAGCGTTCACTTCTCCGGGAGACAGTGAACGTCCCTCACATCTGCAGCGCTCCTCTACTGAGCCAATGCAGTTCTCGTGAAAAATTTTCCAAAGACTCGTACCCGAAGACCCAGTCGGGAAATTAACGAATCATTTCTGCTTCCTTGACTGAGCCTATGGAACAGTCCCGATGCGCAGTGAACCTGAGTGACTGAGAGACAGAGAGCTGTTCTGTGAGTGAGTGAGCAGAGCCGTGTGTGACGGGAGGAGCGCTGTGACGCTGTGTGAGGATTTTCATTCAGTCCGAGCACAGATAATGACTCCGATTACTCGTATAATAATCGTACTCTGCAAAAGTGCTTTATCCGTACCGGATACTCGTTTCAGCCGAGTATCCGGCTCATCTCTAGTAAGACAGTCATTTTGCATTTCTTAAAAGATCCTCAGGGTTATGGAACAAAAAAATCAAGTGGTAGACCCAAAAAAATCTCACCGGCGCTGAGCCGGAGGTACCGAATGGCTGTCCGTCAAGACACGGGACGATCCTCGTCCCAAATTAAGGCCATTACTGGTGTTGACTGCAGCCCAATAACCATCAGACGGCATCTGCGAAGGAAGGGCTTCAAAAACAAGAAACGTCTTCAAAGGCCACGTCTCCTTCAACGCCACAAAATTGCCCGTTTAGACTTTGCAAGGGAGCACCAAACATAGGACATTCAAAGGTGGAAGAAAGTTTTATTCTCTGATGAGAAGAAATGTAACCTTGATGGTCCTGATGGCTTCCAACGTTACTGGCATGACAAGGAGATGCCACCTGAGATGTTTTCTACGCGGCACAGTGGAGGGGGCGCCATCATGATCTGGGGTGCTTTTTCCTTCAATGGAACAATGGAGCTCCAGGTTGTGCAGTGGCGTCAAACAGCAGCTGGCTATGTGGAGATGTTGCAGCGGGCATCCCTCATGACTGAGGGCCCTCGTCTGTGTGGTAACGACTGGGTTTTTCAACAGGACAACGCTCCAATTCACAATGCCCGTCTGACCAAGAGTTTTTTCCAGGAGAATAACATCACTCTTTTGGAACATCCTGCGTGTTCCCCTGATCTTAATCCAATTGAGAACATTTGGGGATGGATGGCAAGGGAAGTTTACAAAAATGGACTTCAGTTCCAGACAGTGGATTCCCTTCGTGAGGCCATCTTCAACACTTGGCGCAACATTCGCACTAGCCTTTTGGAAACACTTGCATCAAGCATGCCAAAACGAATTTTTGAAGTGATCAACAATAATTTTGACACTTTAATTTCTGTTTTAGGAGGTTTTTTTTTTTTTTTTTAACTGTGGTCTTAAACTTTTGATCAGCTGATGAACAGCCTAGTTCAGTTAAATTGTTGTTTTCAATAAATTGCCTGCTCACAACTTTTGGGCTCTTGTTGTTTTTGCATTTTGAAACTCTACTTAAAACCTTCCTAAGATTCAACAGTGCAAAATGCAAATTCATGGAATTTTTTAACTGGTCTTAAGATTTTGATCAGGAGTGTACTTGTCTTTTTGCTGAGTTGTGCAACCCCCCCCCCACTTCTCCTTCTACTCTGGTTAGAGCCTGTTGTGCTGTTCTCTGAAGGGAAGAGAGTAGTTCACACCGTTGTAGGACATTTTCAGTTTCCTCTCAATTTCTTACATGAAATAGCCATCATTTCTAAGAACAAGAATAGACTGGCAAATAAAATGTCTCTGCATTCTTTTTTTTAAAGGGTCTACATTTTTTTTCAAAAGCAACAGTCACTTTCAACAGGATCAGATCACACTTCATATTTTTTAAGACATTGTTTTATAAAGACAAATAAATGTGAAATTTAAGCTGCATTAAAACAACTTCTGAAGCATATGGTATTTCTTGCTGGGTAGGATTGGCTCCAGGATAAGCGGTAGAGCTCATAGATGGATAACGAATGGAATAATATACATGACAATAATAACATTAAAGCTGGAAAGTGTCTTTTATCCTGGGTTAGAGCCTGTGCCCTGATTTTGTAACTGTGAAACAGTGACTTTACGTTTCCTGAAAATTTACTTTTTACTGTTGCAGTGGAAGCTAGAGGAAGAAAAGTAGAAGATGATGGGATCGATGCAGGTGTTGAAGGTGCTAAGCAGCAAAACGTAGTACCTCCATTCTGGGCTCTTACCCTCAATGAAACCCACTACATGAGAGATATTGTATGGTAGCACGCAAATGAGGAACACGGCCAGAGTCCCCAAGGCCATACCGATGGCTTTCTGCTTCTGCATGCGAGATATCCTGGGGCGGCTGTACACGATCAAGATGCATTGCACATAGCAGTAAACACAAATTACAAGAGGTACAAGGCAGAAGACAATGAAAAGCTCCAAACGTATCGGGAGGACGACATCCAGCTGCTTCTCCATAAAGTTCTCATAGCAAGCATGGGCCTGGCCATCAGGGGTTTCGCTGGCTAGGGATGGGTGGTGCTGGGTGATGATAGTTATACTGCAGTGTGCTGAGGAGATTAGTCAAATGACTGCACTCATCACTACTGCAGACACAGGTTTGTGCAGCCGATGATAGGTGATAGGGAAGGCGAGAGCAATGTAGCGAACCAGACTGACAGCCATCAGCAACAAGGAGCTGGTGTAGATGGTGGAGAACAAGGTGAAGGCGGTGAGGGTGCACAGGAACTGGGGCAGATTCCACTTCATGTCTGAATCCGCCTCGTACATCTTGAGAGGAAGGATGAGCAAGAAGAGCAGGTCGGAGACGGTCAGATTGAGTAGCAGGATGTCTGTTGGATTTGCCTTGACATGGATCTTGACACTGAAGGCATAGAGAGCCAGGAGGTTGGCTGGGAAGCCAATCACGAGGGTTATTATGTACACCGCGAGAATCACCTCGCTGCTCACCATGGTCTGCGGACCTGAACCAAAGGAAGTGAACAAACATCGATCAGAATGTAGGAATGATAGGCTGCATATAAAAATGTACAATACTTTACTTCTGATTAAAACTGGTACGTTTCTCAGCTGCAAAACATGGTGTCTTTCAGGAGTGGACGGTGTTGACGTTTGTTCCTAGCTGCGTTTAAAAGGTTATTCACTATGAACACATACTTCTTGCAGGCAGACTGGATAAAGTTATGAGATGGGCTGGCGTGACTGGAGCTAGATGGTAAACATGGTATGTTCAGTTGAAGTAAATAAATGCAAAAAAGGGTTAACTCTGGTGTTGTTTGCAGAACTTGAAAGGTTCCCTGTATATCTGCAAGCAAACCGTTGGTGATAATCTCACTCAAGTAATACAGAAAAATTTAAAAACAAATGAGCCACGCTCTCAATCTCAGACTCCAAACCCCAGATGTGGAAAGGTTATGTTCATAAGGTAAACATATATCTACTTAAATAAGAGAAGACGTTTTAGAAATGTTAAGGCTTCAAGGAAGAAACACATAGAGTTGTATGTTTTGTTTTCCGTTGAGGTGCCTCTAGCTTTCAAAGATGAGCTGATATCAAATGATTTCCACAAAGAGGTGAGTCGCACTTAAAATAAGATATGAAACAGAATCATCAGCTGAGTAAGCAGTCGTTTGAGGTCGAGCTGTTTTACTGAAAAACTAAAAACGCCACAACAGAAAACAATGGAAAAGTAATTACGAATCATCATTTCAAACAATTTCTGTAGATAATTTATGACTAATCAATTTTATAGTGTCACATGTGTGACTATTATCAAAATTACTGCAATATAAGATAATGCTTAATAAGAAATATGTAAATAATTAAGAGTTTGCATTTCACTCAGAAAATAAGATGCAACTTATCGTCAAACATCCTGATTTCCAAGATGTGGGTTTAACCTTGAATTGACCATAAGTGTCATATTATTTTAACTTTATTAAAATCCCTCTAGATTATTTAACAATACCTTTTGAATAAAGAGATAAAGACACAGTGCAATATTCACATGTAGGCTCAACTATAAGGGTTCAAGCAACTAAATTTGGAATCCTGTGTGGTAGTGATGTCAGTAGAGGGTCACATGTAGAAATGTTTTGTGTTGTTTGCAGAACTTGCAAGGTTTCCTGTATATCTGCAAGCAAACCGTTAGTGATAATCTCACCCAAGTATTTAGTCACTGTATGTTAATATACTACAAATCTAGGAATCAAATCTCTTATCTTTTATTATCATTTTTATTTTCGACACAAGAATGAATAAGTTAATAAAGTAAAGTAATAATAAGGAGTAAAGTAATTATAAGTAATACAGACAAATTTCAAAATATTTGAGCCACGCTCTCAATCTCAGATTCCACACCCCAGATGTGGAAAGGTTATGTTCATAAGGTAAACATATATCTACTTACCTAAGAGAAGACGTTTTAGAAATGTTAAGGCTTCAAGGAAGAAACAAATAGAGTTGTATGTATTGTTTTCCGTTGCTGTGCCTCTAGCTTTCAAAGATGAGCTGATATCAAATGATTTCCGCAAAGAGGTGAGTCGCTCTTAAAAATAGATATGAAACAGAGACGTCATCTGAGTAAGCAGTCGTTTGATGTGGCCTAGAGTCAAATTTATTTGACCGTATATGGAGCCACGAGTTGGTTAATCTTTAACAAAATCCAAAACAGCAGGTTCATTTTGACTTACCTACGTGTTACTAAAGAACCTCCTCCCACTACATTAACTCTAAACATGATAATTAGGTTTAGATTTCAGCAGGCCATGGGTCTGCATTTATTCTTATTTACACCTACAAGATAAATTAAGATAAACGGATTATTTTTCCACATAGAGAATCGATTTAGGACATCCCTCTCTGCAGTTCCATGTCATTTGAGACATCTGAGGGTTTAGGACAATACACACACAACATATCCCACAATATCCTTCCGCCTCCAGTAGATTTGATTCTCCAAATCAGCTCTGCATTGAGGAATAAATTAAGATTACAGTAACTTAATTGCAAATTCACTTTTTACTGATAACATTACATCAAACAATTAACGTATGGCTACATATTTACGTCTTTCTGTATAAGTAGTAAATAGTTATAGAGTTGGTAATGTTTCGATGTTTTCGCAATACGTCTCAAAGCTAAAGAAGGGACATAAGCGTCCCTCATAAAACGTTACATAACTTGTGTCCCTCGGCTTTCTTTGCATTCTTTCCCTTCACTTTTTGTCCTGCCACCTGGAGCCTCTTCAGCACCGACTGAAGGGCATCTTCATTCTTCACCAAGTCCATCTGTTCTCTCTCCGCCCAGAACTCCTCCACCTGGTCCAGGTAAGCCTCAAGAAAACCCAAGGTCATCAGCAAAGTTTCCCATAATCTTGCGTCCCGGTCGACTTTGCCTTAGATCCTTATTGCTGTTGTCGTCGTCATACTCAAAAGCTACACAGTTCATAAGACAAATATGTAGTTGTATCAGCATCTCTCACAGCATTGTTAGTTGTTTGTGAGTTAATGTTCCCAGGTCAATTTCTTTTTTTTTTAATTTGAACTTCTTTTTATTTCCTTTTGTCAAATACAGTCATACAGTACATCGTTTTTAACATGAAATTGGGTATCACGGGTTCAAGTCTTAGGTTACTGGGGTTAACTGTCCATGTATGTCTCGGGTCCAAGCCATCATGATCCAAATATATCAAAATCAAGTTACCGATTAACAATGTCCTCAGACACAATACATTTCACATAACATTTAATCTAGACATTATTCTGAAATAGTATGACCTGCATATGTCCATTGCTTAAAAGGGGAAACAAAGGGAAAACAAAAGCAATATATATACACTCCTGATCAAAATCTTAAGACCAGTTAAAAAATTGCATGAATTTGCATTTTGCACTGTTGAATCTTAGGAAGGTTCTAAGTAGAGTTTCAAAATGCAAAAAGAAGAAATGGGAACAAGAGCCCAAAAGTTGTGAGAAGGCAATTTATTGAAAACAACAATTTAACTGAAGTAGGCTGTTCATCAGCTGATCAAAAGTTTAAGACCACAGCTCAAAAAAAACCTCCTAAAACAGAAATTAAAGTGTCAAAAACTGACTCAGTAATGAGTAGCTTCACCATTATTGTTGATCACTTCAAAAATTCGTTTTGGCATGCTTGATGCAAGTGTTTCCAAAAGGCTAGTGCGAATGTTGCGCCAAGTGGTGAAGATGGCTTCACGAAGGGCATCCACTGTCTGGAACTGAAGTCCATTTTTGTAAACTTCCCTTGCCATCCATCCCCAAATGTTCTCATTGGATTAAGATCAGGGGAACACGCAGGGTGGTCCAAAAGAGTGATGTTATTCTCCTGGAAAAAAGTCTTGGTCAGACGACATTGTGAATTGGAGCGTTGTCCTGCTGAAAAA
This sequence comes from Limanda limanda, assembly GCF_963576545.1. Lineage (NCBI taxonomy): Eukaryota > Metazoa > Chordata > Actinopteri > Pleuronectiformes > Pleuronectidae > Limanda > Limanda limanda. The sequence continues at coordinate 6,547,147 of NC_083646.1, read as the reverse complement.
CCCAGTCGTTACCACACAGACGAGGGCCCTCAGTCATGAGGGATGCCCGCTGCAACATCTCCACATAGCCAGCTGCTGTTTGACTCCCCTGCACAACCTGGAGCTCTATTGTTCCATTGAAGGAAAAAGCACCCCAGATCATGATGGCGCCCCCTCCACTGTGCCGCGTAGAAAACATCTCAGGTGGCATCTCCTTGTCATGCCAGTAACGTTGGAAGCCATCAGGACCATCAAGGTTAAACTTTTTCTCGTCAGAGAATAAAACTTTCTTCCACCTTTGAATGTCCCATGTTTGGTGCTCCCTTGCAAAGTCTAAACGGGCAATTTTGTGGCGTTGAAGGAGACGTGGCCTTTGAAGCGTTTCTTGTTCTTGAAGCCCTTCCTTCGCAGATGCCGTCTGATGGTTATTGGGCTGCAGTCAGCACCAGTAATGGCCTTAATTTGGGACGGGGATCGTCCCGTGTCTTGACGGACAGCCATTCAGAACCTCCGGCTCAGCGCCGGTGAGATTTTTTTGGGTCTACCACTTGATTTTTTTGTTCCATAACCCTGAGGATATTTTAAGAAATGAAAAATGACTGTCTTACTGCGTCCAACCTCAGCAGCGATGGCACGTTGTGAGAGGCCTTTTTTATGCAGTTCAACAATCCTACCACGTTCAAAGACGGTGAGCTGTTTTGCTTTTGCCATCAAGAGATCTTCACAGTGTGATTACTTGACAGATTTTGGCTTTTAAAGGCTGTGGTCATAAACTTTTGATCAGCTGATGAACAGCCTATTTGAGTTAAATTGTTGTTTTCAATAAATTGCCTGCTCACAACTTTTGGTCTCTTGTTCCCATTTCTTCTTTTTGCATTTTGAAGCTCTACTTAGAACCTTCCTAAGATCCAACAGTGCAAAATGCTAATTCATGCAATTTTTTAACTGGTGTTAAGATTTTGATCAGGAGTGTATATATATATATTTTGCTCATATCAGATGGAAATGTAGAGCAATCGGGGACCAGTTGTTTTTAAAAACCTCTGTTTTCAGTTGTAATAGTGCAGTCAAGTATTCCATCCTGTACATATCTTGAATTCTACCCCTCCATTGGGTTATTGTGGGGGGCTGTGGCTTCAGCCAGGAGGCTGTTATTAGTTTATTTGCTATTAAAAGAAGGACTCTCAGAAGTTTTGTCTGGCTATTTTCTTCAAGGTTATCAGACAGTATCCCTAAAATGAAGTGTGATGGTTCTAATGGTATGTCTATAAATAAACAAGTTTTTTTTTCATTTTGTATTTTTTGCCAGTATTCTGATAGCTTTGGACATTCCCAAAATATGTGTGTATGGTCTCCCACCTTGCCACAACCCCTCCAACATTGTTCTGATGTGATGCTCCATTTGGATGTTATAAGTGGAGTTCTGAAGTATCTCATTTTAAGCTTCCATCCAAATTCCTTCCAGTTAGGACAACTGGTTACTCTGTGTCCCTGTTCGAATGATTTTTCCCATTGTTCATCAGAAATTGTTATTTTCATCTCTAGTTCCCATTTTTCTTTAATATCCAAATTATTCTCCTTTAGTTCTTCCTGCAATATCCTGTATAAATGTGATATGAACTTTGCTTTCACTGTTCCTTGAATTGCCGATATGAAGAAGTGTTCCATTTTGGATGGTGGTGAGCAGAGCTTTTCCCATTCTTGATGTGTATAATAAATAATGTCTTATTTGTAAATATCTGTAGAAGTCTTTGGTTAGTAACTCATACTTATCTTTAAGCTGTTCAAATGACTTCAGTACACCTCTCTCGAACAACTGGTCCAATACTACTATTCCCATCTCTCTCCATCGTTCAAAACACCTGTCCAGTCTACACTCAAAAAAATAATTCATTGGGTGAACGTAATTGTATCTTGCCACTTATATTCCATCTAAACAAATCAAGTTATATCAGTCTATCTTGATTGTGTTACTTGAACACCACAGATGTGTGGGTTGAATGTCATTTGAATATGTTCATTCAACTTATGTGCTTTTAATTGAGTTAAAATGTTTGTAGCTACTTAGTGTAGTTTAATTCATTTACGTTTAGTTTACATTGGTCAAACACTTTAGTGCAACACAATTCAGTCTTGTTGAAGATGGATGGCCACCATGAGGTCGAATTTTTCTTCCAGCTGCCCCACCTTTGCCTCCAAAGATCTCCATCATGCGTGAAGAGTGCCAGTCAAGCTCAGCAAAGAATGTTGTTACACCTTTGCTCAGGGTGTAACAAGAACCACAGACAGCCACAAAGTTCTGTAGTTACAGTCTTTATTCTAGTCAGAATAACTACAAACAAAACCTCCACATGCCCCTGTGGAGGTAAACCCGGTGAATGAGAGAGAGACAGAGACCAGTCTGCAGGGCTCCCAAGTAGTGGTTCCACAGGTGTGCCTCATTCCCACTGATCATCGGTGTGACTCCGCCCACAGGAGCCTGAAAACACAGCCAAGCAGAGGAGACAACTCCAGGGTTGTCACAATGTAGATAGCAGAGGTACAGTTGATATGCGCATGAACTCTTTATCGATCTGAAAAACATCAACAATGCACTTGTTACTCACCTAATTCAAAAATTACAACAATATACAACATAGGAAGGATGAACAATTAATCACTAGCTGGTTGATCACTATATTCTATCAATGTCAATGAGGAGAAAAACTGTTCCACACTATTATATTTGATTTGTCATTATCTTTTGTACTCCGTGTGTGCGCGGTCTGGGGGCATATGTAAAACCACATGACATGTACCTTGTTCTGAGTGAACAGAGCTGGCCATCTGCTTTTGAAGTCGGCAACCAAGGGCTCTCCTTGAAGAACTTCTTGCCTTCTATATGAGAAGGTCTTCTCCATTTTCTCTGTCACCAGAGGGCCATTGTTTCTCTTCTTTATCTCCGAAAGCAGTGCAACTCTCTCGTTTTCCAGAGTTTCAGTGGTTTCACCTTTTGGATGCTGCGGACAGTAATTGACTTCTGCCCTTCTGGGCTTTTTCACATTCAACGCTGCCTGACGTTTGTCTTGGGACTTGTTCTTCAGTGAATTTATCGTCACCTCATAACATCCCAGGCCTCTAAGTTTGGTCCGGAAGTTGGCCATTTTATACTTGAGGCTGATCTTCCACCCGTAACTAGAGATGAGCCGGATACTCGGCTGAAACGAGTATCCGGTACGGATAAAGCACTTTTGCCGACTACGAGTATAATACGAGTAATCGCAGTCATTATCTGTGCTCGGACTGAATGAAAATCCTCACACAGCGTCACAGCGCTCCTCCCCTTCACACACGGCTCTGCTCACTCACTCACAGAACAGCTCTCTGTCGTTCAGTCACTCAGGTTCACTGCGCATCGGGACTGTTCCATAGGCTCAGTCAAGGAAGCAGAAATGATTGTTAATTTCCCGACTGGGTCTTCGGGTACGAGTCTTGATGAGTGAGATGCGAGGGACGTTCACTGTCTCCCGGAGAAATGAACACTCTGTGTTTTTTAGTATAGAAAGACATGAATTATATTTGTTCACAAGTCAATATGACTGGTTTTGTTATTTTCACTTTACATTTACACTTACTTTACAGTAAAGTAAACCTCTATTAAATACAGTACAACATGACAGTTTGTATGGTTTGAAATTGTCATTTATTATCAGACTGGCATTTAATTATCACGCCAAACAATTACACTGCACTAAACTTTAAGTGTTAATGTAAAGTGAAAATAACAAAACCAGTCTGTATGACTTGTGAACGAATATAATTCACGATTTTCTATACTAAAAACACAGAGTGTTCATTTCTCCGGGAGACAGTGAACGTCCCTCGCATCTCACTCACTCACACACACACTCACACACACACACACACACACACACACATCTGGTGTGGAAATAAATAAAAAAAAAATAAAAATAAAAAAATCATAAAATAATTTCAAAGTTAAAAAAGAAAGTTACGTTGAACCAGCCCACTTCCGGGTTAAATCACACCCACTTCCGGGTTAGACCCCGCCCACTCCGAGTACGGATACGGATAATTCATATGGTTAACAGATACAGATAATGCTGTACTCGCTCATCCCTACCCGTAACAGCCATTGAAGATGGGATGCTTTTTCACAAGTGCTTCCGCTACATCGTTCAGATCATTGTCAGTTGGGTAGGCTTTGAATTTAATAATTCCTTCTGCCAGTCCTTCTAGAATGAGGGATTTCAGTTTCGGTGAGGGGCTCAAAAGAGTTCCACTAGAACTGCAATCAGCATTGGCCTTTTCTAGTTGCAGTTCAGCCTCATATCTAAAACTAGGGACAGTGAAGACACTTGGCCAAACTGAGAGCCTTGGAGATCCTGATGAACCTGAAGATGAGGCGGGGTCTGTGTTATCCAAGTTAACAGAGGAGATTGATAAGGCATCTGGTGAGCTTTGGACTGCGAGAGGTTGACGTGTCATTGCCTCAGCTTCTGTAGAACTTTGCAAGTTTAAGTATACAAGTATACAACCTTTAAAGTTGCTTTGTTATCTATTTCTGAGATTTCTGACAGGTTTATGAAGTCATTTCAAAAATCAGCATCTTGATATTGCAGACGAAAATCTTGTTGTAATCCAAAACTTGTCTTTATTGTCTGGCACAATTCCTCTATGGAGTCCGGTGTCCCTGCTGGCAGAATTAGCTTCCTGGCATCATCTTCACCAAGGATAATCCTCATTCTTACAGTGTGGGCCATTGTGTAAACCTAAACAATAAACAACAAAAACACTGGTTGAATATTTCACAATAAAAAAATCAGAGGCACTTATAATAATTTATAATTAGTAGTGGTAATGTGTGGGTATGTGTATATACATGGTCTAAGGAACATCTGTTTGATACTTTATATTATTAGTTTTTATAGTATATAATTTACAATAGATTCCACTTTGTGCTGATATTTTTTTTAATGTTTTTTAATCAAAACTAGGATCTTATGTGATATGTAGTACTCCGCTTTACAGGTATTCTGATTTAACCTTACTCTCACTAACAAGTTAAAAAATTACCTCTACTGCAGGGAAATCTTAAAAAGCATTATTTCAAGTACCATTTGATTTGTAACTGAGCACTGAGGAACAGGTAAGTCACAAGGATGACGACAACTGTCAGGCTTTTTTAAAGCTGGGCAGATATTATCAGCCATTAAGGCAAGCTGTAAACAAGTTCAAAACACAAGTGCCCAATTACTGATTTTACAACTTACTATGCCAAGTGTTGTGGGAGGAAAATACTTACAAACATTATTCCCGTTTTCCCTGTAAGTGAATGTATCTCTTCAGAGTAACCAGACGCAGGCCTCCCACTGAATAGGCAGCTAATGGGTAGTCATCAAGTAGTTCCCCATGCTCAATCAGAGACACCTCCCTCACATGTGACGTGTCAAGTTCAAAAGCTCTAAAGTGTTCTCTATACCAAGTGGTGAACTTTTTCACAATAAAATGTATCTTGCCTTGCAAAACACAAATCTGCAGAATTTCAGCAAACTCGGGTAGACCAAATAATTGCCCATGGACAACAATCATTCCTTTGTTGTAGTTCATACCATTGTATGACACACTTTTTGTAATATGCACATCAGCCTCATCTGGTAGTCTTTGCTTAATAGCAAGCGCAATGTCACTTTGCAAAACATCAATTGGTACTGATGACACACTAGTTACCTCCAAAGGTGTCCTATGGTCAAAAGAGTGCAAGTCAGAGGCAATTGTGAGCTGATGTTTTCTGGCAAGTATGAGAGGTATGTTTCTAAAACAGTTGGTATGGCGAGCAATCTGTTTAAAGGAACTATGTTTCGCCTCAAATCTCAAGAGGCCCAAATGGGCGAATCAAAACAGGGTAGTGCTCCAAATAATGATGTTTAGGGAGAAGACGGTTGTTTGGAAAAAGCTCTTGGTATCTCTGGCGATGTTCACTGATTTTGCACTCAAGATATGAAATCGACTCATCAGAGTGGACAGGGGCTACAGAAAGCTCCAGTTTGTCCTTGAGATCCAAAATAACATGCCATGCAGGTTCATCCTCTGGAACAAGTGAACCAATAATCAGAGGCAACAATCGAAGCAGACACCAATTTTCGTGTGCATTTCCACCAATGTTTTTTTTTGCTGAGAAAGTCTGTGGTATTGCGTGAGGCCGACTGGTTCTATCCCCCCATCTGTACTCGAAATTTTGAATCAAATTGTTAAGTTTTTCTAAGGTGAAATATTTCTTAGAGATCAAAAGACAAAAACAATGAGCAAGCTCCACAGGTACTACGCCCTCCAATAGATCATGTGCTACATCTGGAGGGTAGCCTGCTGTGACATGAAAATGGGTGAGATTCTTACCCAAAATGCAATCCCGTTTAACTCCACAGCACGAACTTGCTGTTTCGAGTGCAGTCTTCACATGGGCTTCATGAAGTTCCCGTGTTCTACGCTCAAAATATCCAGCAGTAAATGACTGGATTTCTGCTTTCTTGGCTGTGCAAAATCTACAGATATATGCAGCGGAAAAACTTTCTACAAAATCTGCCAGCCCATGGGCTCCTAGGTTGTCAGCTATTACGCTATTCACAGTCTCTTTGATAAACTCGTTCAACTGACTGATGAACGCACCATGTTGCTCCAAAAAGACCAGATCTTTCAAAAGTGGAGCCAACACTTCATCATATCCAAATGTCCTCAAATCTTCACTTTTACAAAGAACAGCCAAATAAATTGATGAGAGAGCAGAATGAGAGCCAGGAGGCAAATTGTCCAAGACCCATTATACTCCACAAAGCTTGTGCTTTTTGCGTGAGGTCCCAAGAGGATTACAAACCTCAAAATCGTCAATATAAAGTTCGATGGAAATTCTCAACTCCTCAACAGCTACAAAGCAATTTTTTATATAAAGTTCACCATCTCGAAAGACCTGTAAACCCGCTGATCTCCATGCAAATCCTCTCTATTTTCTTGAGCTATATGTCCTTCAATTACTTTATCCAGTAATTTATTGTATTCAGTATTTCCTGCTTAGACTGTAATAAAGGGATGTACTGAAATTATCTCCTTTGGCCTACAAATAAATATTCAATAGGCTCTACAACCCTAAAATGTAGCTTGTAGTATTGTTTTCTTTTATAAGAAGTGGCAAGAGGGCAGCACTTTCCCAAAAGTTTAGCTACAGGGTTAGAAACACACAAAGAATTGGCAAGTTCTTCAATAACAGCCTGACCAATATGGAGGTTATGACTTTTGAAAAATTCTGTAACTGTACGCTTTGTGACAGGCACACTAGCTGAACTTAACAAAAAATGCAACTCTTCCAATAACTCATCTACGCCTTTTGCTGGAATTTGAAATATATTTTCCAGTCTTAATAATATTACTGCTATTTTTCGGTGAATTAGTTCGGGCAATTCAACAACACCATCATCATTTTCTGTCACTGACTCAGTTTCAACATCACCATATGATACATCAGCAGAACAGCCAGCTCTCACATTATCAGAGGTATCTGACACTTGCAATGGGTGCACAAATGCAACTACACTGTTTTTAAATCTTTAAGTGTGTGTGGATGATGCTTTCTCTTTTGTGTGTATAAAATGTGCTGTAAATATTTGTCTTGAAAGGGCAACCAAGAAACACACAACTAACAGTCTCGTTACTTCGAAGATGTGTTCCAATATGAACAAAAAAATCTCTCTCTATGGAGAGGTCACTACATTCACATAACTCGCATTTAAAAGTTACAGAACTGGAAGCTGTCTGTGTATCATCAGATATACAGGATAACTAAGAGAAAAATATATTTTCTGTCTATAACTTGTTATTGTTCCACTATCTTGTACTTGGCCTATCTCTGTGCTGAAGAAAATGCCTTGTGGCTTTATTTCTGACTTTTTTTTTTTGGTGGTATATTCTACATGTGTGCCTACAGAAATCATGCGTGCAGAAGAGTGGCTGGCCTGCGTTAAAGGAAACACAAGCTACTGTGTCAAGGGCGCAAATGATTTGAATTCCCATTCAAAAATAGAGAAAATAGTAAAATAATAACATTTGGAATTTTGCATATTGTTGAGTCCGGTCCTCGCCCGGACCGGCGTCGTGTTTGTGAATTCAAGGTTCAAATGGGAAAGGTTAATAATTCAGACAAGTTCCACGTTCAAAAGTTTCACACTAATAAGTTTATTGTATAAGAACAATTATCATATACTTACAGAATTCTTGGTCTCTGCCGGACACGTCACCAGGAAGAAGCCCCGTTTTATCCTAAGTCCACAGTATATATAATCAGACCCAGGGCGCGGCACAGAGGAGGTTCCCTTTTGAGGAGACCCCGTTATTGGTCTAAGGTATGCTGCTTCCTAAATGTGCAGCTATGCAGATTTGTTCACCTCACATTCACCTCAAATTGTATTTCACTTATCAGAATGTCACAAGTTCATGTGCATGGTTACCAGTTGGTTGCTATGTCTGGTTCCTGTTACGTTGCCCTTTCTGTGGTTGTAACCTGTGATTGACCCTACATCTGAGTCAAAAAGATGACACCTTATTCTAAGAAAAAACAGTTGTAGCTAAGCTTATTCTAAGTATTGTCTGGGTATCAAGTTCCTGTTTCCATCCTTCTGGCTCACAGTTCGTCTGAGGAGCCAACGGTAGAAAACATGTTGTTTTCAGTTAACCAGTTAACAGTCAACTTTGTATTATGCAATATTGATTATAAAGACTATACAGCTGATATTATTCATAGGATATAGGTAAAACATAGTCAGAAGATAAAGAACAAAACATAGATATCTCAACAATATGCAAATATAATGTCTATACATTGTTTTTCAAAAGCAACACAGTCAATTTCAACAGGATCATATCACACTTCAGATGTTTTAAGACATTGTTTTATAAAGATAAATAAATGTGAAATTTAAGCTTGCATTAAAACAACCTCAGAAGCATATGGTACTTATTGCTGGGTAGGATTGGCTCCAGGATAAGCGGTAGAGCTAATAAATGGATAACGAATGGAATAATATACATGACAATAATAACATTAAAGCTGGAAAGTGTCTTTTACCCTGGGTTAGAGCCTGTGCCCTGATTTTGTAACTCTGAAACAGTGAGTGTATGTTTCCTGAAAATTGACTTTTTACTGTTGCAGTGGAAGCTAGAGGAAGAAAAGTAGAAGATGATGGGATCGATGCAGGTGTTGAAGGTGCTAAGCATCAAAACATAGTACCTCCATTCTCGGCTCTTACCCTCAATGAAACCCACTACATGAGAGATATTGTATGGTAGCACGCAAATGAGGAACACGGCCAGAGTCCCCAAGGCCATACCGATGGCTTTCTGCTTCTGCATGCGAGATATCCTGGGGCGGCTGTACACGATCAAGATGCATTGCACATAGCAGTAAACACAAATTACAAGAGGTACAAGGCAGAGAACAATGAAAAGCTCCAAACGTATCGGGAGGACGCTAGAGATGGGTGGTTCAGGGCGATGGCAGGTATACTGCATTGTGCAAAGGAGATCAGCCAAATGACTGCACCCATCACTACTGCATACACAGGTTTGTGCAGCCGATGATAGGTGATAGGGAAGGCGAGTGCAACGTAGCGAACCAGACTGACAGCCATCAGCAACAAGGAGCTGGTGTAGATGGTGGAGAATAAGATGAAGGCGGTGAGGGTGCACAGGAACTGGGGCAGATTCCACTTCATGTCTAAATCTGCCTCATACATCTTCAGAGGAAGGATGAGCAAGAAGAGCAGGTCGGAGACGGTCAGATTGAGTAGCAGAATGTCTGTTGGATTTGCCTTGACATGGATCTTGACACTGAAGGCATAGAGAGCCAGGAGGTTGGCTGGGAAGCCAATCACGAAGGTTATTATGTACACCGCGAGAATCACCTCGCTGTTCACCATGGTCTACGGACCTGAACCAAAGGAAGTGAACAAACATCAATCAAGTTGTAGGAATGATAGGCTGCATTTACAAATATACAATACTTTACTACTGATTTAAACTGAAACTAAATCTGCCTCATATGGGGGCTACCAATTTGGCTTTTTACCTCACTTTTGACGGCAAAGTCTGCGCAGTGGTGATTGTGGTCAAGAGCAGCGGTATCGAAGTTCTGCCGACACAGATGTTCTACTAGTTGCGAATCAATAATGCGTTTAAATCCAATTCACCACAAAAAGTTGAACAAACACTTGAACAAACCTCATCTGTGAGCAAAATCGAACCGATGTGTACTTTGACTTTTAGCTTGGTTAACCCACCAGGTGACAATCGAGATGATTTGGCTTCACTTCTGGGAGCTGTCATGTCGTACATTTAACAGACTAATGAGACTATAGTATGTAGTAACAACCATCATTGCATTTAAAATGTTATACCCTATGAACACCTACTTCCTGAATATATATTGCAAATCTAGAAATTAAAGGTCTATCTTTAAGTACCATTTCCTTTTTTTAATACAAGAATGAATGAATTAAACAAACATCATAAAAAATCTGCAAAATAAATGAGCCAAGCTGTAAGTCTCAGACTCCAAACACCAAATATGGACAAAAAATGGTTGATAAGGTAAAAAAAAATCGACTTACCTAATAAACGATGTTGTAAAATGTTGAACTCTATGTTTTTTACTTGCTGTGCCTCCTGCTTTCAAAGATGAGCTGATATAAGCAGTACCTGCAAAGCTGTACTCTTCTGTTCCTATGCTAATGTATGCAAAACAAACAGTTCATTTTGACTTTCACACGTGTTAATAAAGAACCTCCTTCCATTACATAAACTCTAACATTGATAATAAGGTTTTGATTTCATCAGGCCATGGTTATGCATTTATACTTATTTACACTTACGCAATAATTTTAAATACACTGATTATTTTCCACATAGAGAATCGATTAAGGACATCCCTCTTTGCAGTTCCATGTCATCAATATTGGTTTCACTTCCTGTTAGCACTGTCTACATTAGCATCAGTTTCACTGCTACAGGGAATAAACAAGGCCGACTCAAACAGTTCTGAGCATGTAATTCAAGTCAAAACTGCTCTAAGGCTGCAACTACTACAAGGAGCTTATTGTATGAAGCAGCAGCAGAAGATGTCCTTTTTCTATTACATTTAATTTAGATGACGCTTTTATCCAAAATGACTTAAAATAAGTGCATTCAACCATGAGGGTACAAACCCAGAACAACAAGAATCCAGAAAGTACAATTTCTTCAAAAAAGCAAAACTACAAAGTGCCATTTAAGTGCTACTCAATTGTCAGTTTAAAATTGTATTCAAGGTATATTTGGAAGAGGTGTGTTTTTAGGTTGCGGCGGAAGATGTGTAAACTTTCATCTATCCGGATGTCCATGGGGATCTCATTCTACCATTTAGGCGCCAGGACAGCAAACAGTCGTGATTTTGATGAGTGTTTAGCTTGCAGTGAGGGAGCAACAAGCCAATTGGCAGAAGCAGAGCGGAATGAACGGGCTTAAGTGTAATGTTTGACCATTTCCTGGATGTAGACTGGACCCGATCCGTTCACAGAACAGTACGCAAGTACTAATGTTTTGAAACGGACGCGGGCAGCCACCGGTAACCAGTGAAGGGATCGGAGTAGTGTGAGTCCTCAGATCAGCAGGTCATGTAGTGCACATGAATGCAATACACTTGTGCAGTATAAGGTTTCATCACGCAGTGCTTTCCATTGTTCAATTACTGTGTCTGTTCTTAAATCTTACCGATGTGCTTGATGTGCTGTTTGAAGTCCAGTGAAGTCGTCTTGCTAGTTTTGTGGCTCCTGTGTTTGTGTTTCTGCTGTGCGTTGCAGCTCTTTTGCTGAAGTTCTTAGGCAGGCGCTCGCGTCGCTGCCTTTTGGAAGGTTTTAGCAGTTCCCTCCAGTCAAGCCTGCGTGAAGGTTGGTGGAGCTTGGATTGGGAGGAGGCTTCCCTGGTGAGGTGAGCTGCAAGCTGCACCTCTCCTCCATTGAAGTTGAGCAGACAGAGAGATGGGCTCCTTTCTGAGAGTTGAGTAAAAAGAGGAGGAAGGGAGGAAGAACTGGGCTTATATCGGCCAAGTGACCTCATGGGTCATGGGCCCAGAGTTACCTATAGTATTTGAAGCTTGTGTCCCCGGTCAGTTTTCACACCTCAGTGTGACGTTGAAGCACCCTGGGAGACTGAGTTCTGGAGACTCTGGTTTGTCTCCAGAACAAAGAACGTACGGCCAGGGTTTGACTCAACATGTAAGCCGGACTGTAGTACACAAATACCAGGTCCCAACAGTCAACTAAATCAGTTTGAATTCCTCCTTGAATATTACAACTATGTCGGTTCATGAGAAACAAATAATAAAGCCAAAAATAAACTGCTGTCACACATATTTCAGTCATTATCCCAAAGCTTTATTCATAATAATTGTTAGAGAGGCTGTTGGAATAATCCCTCGATATAGTCTCAATAAACATACATATTATCAAACTCACACAATAAGCTTCAAATATACTAGATAACTTAGAGAAAAAAATAATCTTTTCATGTAAAAATAGTTATTGCTCCACTATCTTGTATTTGGCATATCTGTGTGCTGAAGAAAATGCCTTTGTGGCTTTATTTCTGACTTTTGTTTTTTGATGCAGGTATATTTTACATGTGTGCCTACAGAAAGCATGCGTGCGGAAGAGTGACCGGCCCGCGTTAAAGTAAACACAAGCTACTGTGTCAAGGGCTCAAATGATTTGAATTCCCATTCAAAAATAGAGAAAATAGTAAAATAATAACATTTGGACTTTTGCATATGCAAATAAAATGTCTCTGCATTCTTTTTTTTAAAGGGTCTACATTTTTTTTCAAAAGCAACACAGTCACTTTCAACAGGATCAGATCACACTTCATATTTTTTAAGACATTGTTTTATAAAGACAAATAAATGTGAAATTTAAGCTTGCATTAAAACAACTTCTGAAGCATATGGTATTTCTTGCTGGGTAGAATTGGCTCCAGGATAAGTGGTAGAGGTTATGGATGGATAATGAATGGAATGATATAAAGGAAAATAATAACATTAAAGCTGAACAGTGTCTTTTATCCTGTGTTAGAGCTTGTGCCCTGATTTTGTAACTCTGAAACAGTGAGTTTATGTTTCCTGAAAATTGACTTTTTACTGTTGCAGTGGAAGCTAGAGGAAGAAAAGTAGAAGATGATGGGATCGATGCAGGTGTTGAAGGTGCTAAGCAGCAAAACATAGTACCTCCATTCTGGGCTCTTACCCTCAATGAAACCCACTACATGAGAGATATTGTATGGTAGCACGCAAATGAGGAACACGGCCAGAGTCCCCAAGGCCATACCGATGGCTTTCTGCTTCTGCATGCGGGATATCCTGGGGCGGCTGTACACGATCAAGATGCATTGCACATAGCAGTAAACACAAATTACAAGAGGTACAAGGCAGAAGACAATGAAAAGCTCCAAACGTATCGGGAGGACGACATCCAGCTGCTTCTCCGTAAAGTTCTCATAGCAAGCATGGGCCTGGTCATCAGGGGTTTTGCTGGCTAGAGATGGGTGGTACTGGGTGATGATAGTTATACTGCAGTGTGCTGAGGAGATCAGCCAAATGACTGCACTCATCACTACTGCATACACAGGTTTGTGCAGCTGATGATAGCTGATAGGGAAGGCGAGTGCAATGTAGCGAACCAGACTGACAGCCATCAGCAACAAGGAGCTGGTGTAGATGGTGGAGAAGAAGATGAAGGCGGTGAGGGAGCACAGGAACTGGGGCAGATTCCACTTCATGTCTGAATCGGCCTCGTACATCTTAAGAGGAAGGATCATCAAGAAGAGCAGGTCGGAGACGGTCAGATTGAGTAGCAGGATGTCTGTTGGATTTGCCTTGACATGGATCTTGACACTGAAGGCATAGAGAGCCAGGAGGTTGGCTGGGAAGCCAATCACGAAGGTTATTATGTACACCGAGAGAATCACCTCACTGCTCACCATGGTCAATGGACCTGAACCAAAGGAAGTGAACAAACATCAATCAGAATGTAGGAATGAAAGGCTGCATATACAAAATGTACAATACTTTACTTCTGACTTAAACTGAAGGGCTATTTGTAAGTTTCTCAGCTGCAAAACATTATGTCTGGCCAGGAGTGGACGGTGTTGACGTTTGTTCCTAGCTGCGTTTAAAAGGTTATTCACTATGAACAGCTACTTCTTGCAGGCAGACTGGATAAAGTTATGAGACGGGCTGGCGTGAATGGAGCTAGATGGTTAACATGGTATGTTTAGTTGAAGTAAATAAATGCAAAAAAAGGGTTAACTCTGGTGTTGTTTGCAGAACTTGAAAGATTTCTTGTATATCTGCAAGCAAACCGTTGGTGATAATCTCACTCAAGTAATACGGAAAAATTTAAAAACAAATGAGCCACGCTCTCAATCTCAGACTCTACACCCCAGATGTGGAAAGGTTATGTTCATAAGGTAAACATATATCTACTTAAATAAGAGAAGACGTTTTAAAAATGTTAAGGCTTCAAGGAAGAAACAAATAGAGTTGTATGTTTTGTTTTCCGTTGAGGTGCCTCTAGCTTTCAAAGATGAGCTGATATCAAATGACTTCCGCAAAGAGGTGAGTCCCACTTAAAAAAAAGATATGAAACAGAAAATTCATCTGAGTAAGCAGTCATTTGAGGTCGAGCTGTTTTACTGAAAAACTAAGAACGCCACAACAGAAAACAATGGAAAAGTAATTACGAATCATCATTTCAAACAATTTGTGTAGATAATTTATGACTAATCAATTTTATAGTGTCACATGTGTGACTATTATCAAAATTACTGCAATATAAGAGAATGCTTATTAAGAAATATGTAAATAATTAAGAGTTTGCATTTCACTCAGAAAATAAGATGCAATTTACCGTCAAACATCCTGATTCCCAACATGTGGGTTTAACCCTGAATTGACCGATAAGTGTAATATTATTTTAACTTTATTAAAATCCCCCTTGATTATTTAACAATACCTTTTGAATAGAGAGATAAAGGCACAGTGCAATATTCACATGTAGGCTCAACTATAAAGGTTCAAGCAACGTAATTTGGAATCCTTTGTGGTAGTGAGGTCAGAAGAGGGTCACATGTAGAAATGTATTGTGTTGTTTGCAGAACTTGCAAGGTTTCCTGTATATCTGCAAGCAAACCGTTGATGATAATCTCACCCAAGTATTTAGTCACTGTGTCACACCGCGGTGAGATCATGTCTTGTTTTGTGTTTTTTGTCTCGTCATTTCCGGTTTTATTTTGAAAAGTAACTCTCCTCTCGTTTCAGGTCACGTGCCCTTCCTCATGTGTCACCGGTCTGATCGTCTCCCCTGATTCCTGATTGTGTCCACCTGTTCCCTTTTCCCCCATGTGTTCATATAGTCTGCGTCTCCCTTTGTCTTGTGCCAGTGTGTCGTCTTTTGTCGTCATTCCAGCCCGTGCCATAGATACAAGAGTCATAGTCTTAGTTTTGCTTAGCCTCATGCTTATAGTTTTACCTCAGTTGAGTGATTATTCTTTGTAGCCTTTTTTGTTTCAGTGTTTAGTCTTAGTTAGGTTTATAGAATGAAGCTTTGTTTTTCCTCCCTTTGGAGCGCTTTTGTTTAATTGTTATTTTTGTATTGCAGTATTAAGATAGCGTTTTCCTCCTTTTTGGAGCGACTTTATTTTTGTACCATAGTTTACTCTGTGTGGAGGTGTAAATAAAACATTCTCCTAACACATCAGCTCTGCGTCTGAGTCCTGCCTTTCGCCCGGCCTGACACACTGTATATTAATATACTACAAATCTAAGAATCAAATCTCTATCTTTTATTATCATTTTTATTTTCTACACAAGAATGAATAAGTTAATAAACATTGTGTAATTAATACAGAAAAATGTTCAAACAAATGAGCCACGCTCTCAATCTCAGACTCCACACCCAAGATGTGGAAAGGTTATGTTCATAAGGTAATCATATATCTACTTACCTAAGAGAAGATGTTTTAGAAATGTTAAGGCTTCAAGGAAGTAACAAATAGAGTTGTATGTTTTGTTTTCCGTTGAGGTGCCTCTAGCTTTCAAAGATGAGCTGATATCAAATGATTTCCGCAAAGAGGTGAGTCGCCGTAAAAAAATATATGAAACAGAATCATCCGCTGAGTAAGCAGTCGTTTGAGGTCGAGCTGTTTTACCGAAAAACTAAAAACGCCACAACAGAAAACTATGGAAAAGTAATTACGGATCATCATTTCAAACAATTTGTGTAGAGAATTCATGACTAATCAATTTTATAGTGTCACATGTTTGACTATTATCAAAATTACTGCAATATATGAGTACGCTTAATAAGAAATATGTAAATAATTAAGAGTTTGCATTTCACCCATAAAATAAGATGCAACTTACCGTTAAACATCCTGATTCCCAACATATGGGTTTAAAATTGAATTGACCGATAAGTGTCACATTATTTTAACTTTATTAAATTCCCTCTTGATTATTTAACAAAACCTTTTGAATAAAGAGATAAAGACACAGTGCAATAGTCTCATGTAGGCTCAATTATAAAGGTTCAAGCAACTAAATTTGGAATCCTGTGTTGTAGTGAGGTCAGTAGAAGGTCACCAGTAGAAATGTATTGTGTTGTTTACAGAACTTGGTTTCCTGTATATCTGCAAGCAAACCGTTATTGATAATCTCACCCAAGTATTTAGTCACTGTATGTGAATATGCTACAAATCTAGGAATTAAATCTCTATCTTTTATTAGAATTTTTTTATTTTCCACACAAGAATGAATAAGTTAATAAATATCATGAAAGAACTACAGAAAAATGTTTAAACAAATGAGCCACGCTCTTAATCTCAGACTCCAAACCCCAGATGTGGAAAGGTTATGTTCATAAGGTAAACATATATCTACTTACCGAAGAGAAGATGCTTTAGAAATGTAAAGGCTTCAAGGAAGAAACAAATAGAATTGTATGTATTGTTTTCCGTTGCTGTGACCCTAGCTTTCAAAGATGAGCTGATATCAACTGATTTCCGCAAAGAGGTGAGTCGCACTTTAGAAAAAGATAAGAAACAGAGACGTCATCTGTGTAAGCAGAAGCTTGATGTGGCCCAGAGTCAAATTTATTTGACCATATATGGAGCCACGAGTTGGTTAATCTTTAACAATATGCAAAACAGCAGGTTCATTTTGACTTACCTGCGTGTTACTAAAGAATCTCCTCCCACTAAATTAACTCTTAACATGATAATTAGGTTTGGATTTCAACAGGCCATGGGTCTGCATTTATTCTTATTTACACCTACGAGATAAATTAAGATAAACAGATTATTTTTCCACTGCTCTTAGGGTGCAAATTCTACAAGGAGCTCATTGTATGGAGCAGCAGCAGCAGAAGATGTCCTCAGATCGGCAGGTCATGTATTTCCCATCTATGCAATACACTTGTGCAGTAAAAGGTTTATTCACCCAGTGCTCTCCATTGTTCAGTTACTGTGTCTGTTCTTAAATCTTACATGATGTCAGATGGAGTTTATGTTTTCATGTGTTTAGAGGCTTCTCTTCTGTCTTGTTGTAAAAG
Organism: Limanda limanda; assembly: GCF_963576545.1. NCBI lineage: Eukaryota > Metazoa > Chordata > Actinopteri > Pleuronectiformes > Pleuronectidae > Limanda > Limanda limanda. The sequence goes on along the minus strand of NC_083646.1, from coordinate 6,529,490 downwards.
TAGAGATTTAAACTAGTAATTGAAAAACTCACTGAGAAATCACTCCCACCATGAGGCCTGTTTAACAGATCCAGAGCTTTATATCTAACTGGGATCTTCCTCAGCAGGTTATTGTCTTACTACTTATACAGAAAGTCATGAATATGTAGCCAAATGTAGATTGTTTGATGATATGTTATCAGTAAAAAGGTACAATGGGAATCTACTGAGGATTGCTGATTGTCTGTGGTTCTGGTGCAATTCACCAAATCAGCTCTGCATTTAGGAATAAATGAAGATTACATCAGTAACTTAGTTGCAAATTCACTTTTTACTGATTACATTACATCAAACAATTTACATTTGGCTACATATTTATGAGTTTCTGTATAAGTAGTAAATAGTTATGAACCGAGTTGGTAATGTGTAGATTTTTCTTTTGCACAATATGTCTCCAAGCTAAAGAAGGAGCCCGGGCGTCCCTCATAAAACGTTTCATAACTTTCTTTGCATTCTCTCCCTTCATTTTTTGTCCTGCCACCTGGATCCTCTTCAGCACCGACTGAAGGGCATCTTCATTCTTCACCAAGTCCATCTGTTCTCTCTCCGCCCAGATCTCCTCCACCCGGTCCAGGTAAACCTCATGAAAACCCAAGGTCATCAGCAAAGTTTGCAATAATCTTGCGTCCCGGTCGACTTTGCCTCAGAACCTGTTGTTGCTGTTGCCGTCGTCATACTCAAAAGCTTCACAGTTCATAAGACAAAGCTGCAGTTGTATCAGCATCTCTCACAGCATTGTTAGTTGTTTGTGAGTTAATGTTCCCAGGTCATTTTCAGATTAACGTTTTGAGTGGTTGGCTGAGGAAATTTACACATCTCTGATTTGTGCCGCAGGGTTGTATAAATCAAAACACATGTTGTTATTAATGGATTTTATTGTGGTTGGTTTGATTACTGTGTCCAGAAGCTCTCATGACGACCTCTGTACACAAAAGTACAAAAGTGGAGGATGGGCTTGTATTATTTTTGTAGGTATCTCTTCCTCATCAGAATAAATGTCCACAGTACCCAAATATCCCATCGGGCATGAATGATGTGTTTTGTGGTGAATTTGAATATCATGTACAGTGACAGTCCATTCGGCCTGTTGCACAAACTATTGGTGCACAGTGTGAACTTCACCTGAAATGACCTTTGTATTACAGACTGCCGCCTCTCCTGGTCCTACATACTGGGTTGGGTCCAATACACAGGTGCATTCAACTTCACTGTATAAGCTGTTTCTTGCTGATAGTCAACAAAACCTGTTTAAAAAAAAGAAACTGCTGTCACAAATATTTCTGTCATTTTCCTAAAGCTTTATTCGGAACAATTGTTAGAGAGGCTGTTGAAAAGACCCCTCGATATAGTTTCAATATACACACATATTATCAAACTCACACAATAACATCAGATATACTGGATAACTAAGAGAAAAAATGAATATTTACATTTAAAAAATATATTTTCTGTCTATAACTTGTTATTGTTCCACTGTCTTGTACTTGGCCTATCTGTGTGCTGAAGAAAATGCCTTTGTGGCTTTATTTCTAATTTTTTTTTTTGGTGGTATATTCTACATGTGTGCCTACAGAAAGCATGAGTGCAGAAGAGTGGCTGGCCCGCACACAAGCTACTGTGTCAAGGGCACAAATGATTTTAATTCCCATTCAAAAATAGAGAAAATAGTAAAATAATAACATTTGGAATTTTGCATATGCAAATATAATGTCTATACATTGTTTTTCAAAAGCAACACAGTCACTTTCAACAGGATCAAATCACACTTCAGATTTTTTAAGACATTGTTTTAGAAAGATAAATAAATGTGAAATTTAAGCTTGCATCAAAACAACTTCTGAAGCATATGGTACTTCTTGCTGGGTAGGATTGGCTCCAGGATAAGCGGTAGAGCTAATAGATGGATAATGAATGCAATAATATACAGGACAATAATAAAATTAAAGTTGGACAGTGTCTTTTACCCTGGGTTAGAGCCTGTGCCCTGATTTTGTAACTCTGAAACAGTGAGTGCACGTTTCCTGAAAATTGACTTTTTACTGTTGCAGTGGAAGCTAGAGGAAGAAAAGTAGAATATGATGGGATCAATGCAGGTGTTGAAGGTGCTAAGCAGCAAAACATAGTACCTCCATTCTGGGCTCTTACCCTCAATGAAACCCACTACATGAGAGATATTGTATGGTAGCATGCAAATGAGGAACACGGCTAGAGTCCCCAAGGCCATACCGATGGCTTTCTGCTTCTGCATGCGGGATATCCTGGGGCGGCTGTACAGGATCAAGATGCATTGCACGTAGCAGTAAACACAAATTACAAGAGGTAAAAGGCAGAGAACAAAGAAAACCTCCAAACGTATCGGGAGGAGGACATCCAGCTGCTTCTCCGTAAAGTTTGCATAGCAAGCATAGGCCTGGTCATCAGGCTTTTCGCTGGCTAGGGATGGGTGGTGCAGGGTGATGATAGTTATACTGCAGTGTGCAAAGGAGATCAGCCAAATGACTGCACTCATCACTACTGCATACACAGGTTTGTGCAGCCGATGATAGGTGATAGGGAAGGCGAGTGCAATGTAGCGAACCAGACTGACAGCCATCAGCAACAAGGAGCTGGTGTAGATGGTGGAGAAGAAGATGTAGGCGGTGAGGGAGCACAGGAACTGGGGCAGATTCCACTTCATGTCTAAATCTGCGTCGTACATCTTGAGAGGAAGGATGATCAAGAAGAGCAGGTCTGAGACGGTCAGATTGAGTAGCAGGATGTCTGTTGGATTTGCCTTGACATGGATCTTGACACTGAAGGCATAGAGAGCCAGGAGGTTGGCTGGGAAGCCAATCACGAAGGTTATTATGTACACCGAGAGAATCACCTCACTGCTCACCATGGTCTACGGACCTGAACCAAAGTAAGTGAACAAACATCAATCAAATGTAGGAATGATAGGCTGCATATACAAATGTACAATACTTAACTTCTGATTGAAACTGGTACTAAATAAACCTCATATGGGGGCTACCATCTTACGCTTTTGACGGCAAAGTCTGCGCAGTGGTGATTGTGGTAAAGAGCAGCGGTATCGAAGTTCTGCCGACACAGATGTTCTACTAGTTGCGAATCAATTATGAGTTAAAATCCAATTTACAGCTAAAAGTTGCACAAACACTTGAACAAACCTCATCTGTGAGCAAAATGTAATCGATGTTCACTTTTACTTTTTAGCTTGGTCCACCCACCAGGTCACAATCGAGATGATTTGGCTTCACTTCTGGGAGCTGTCATGTCTTACATTTAACAGACTAATGAGACTATAGTATGTAGTTACAACCATCATTGCATTTAAAATGTTATACCATAAAAACAGGTACTTCCTGAATATATATTGCAAATCTAGAAATGTAAGCTCTATCTTTAAGTATCATTTCCTTTTTTTTTATACAAGAATCAATTCAGTAAACAAACATCATAAAATCAATACAGAAAAACTGCAAAACAAATGAGCCAAGCTGTCAATCTCAGACTCCAAACACAAAATATGGAAAATTGGTTGATAAGGTAAAAATAAAAATCGACTTACCTAATAAACAATGTTGTAAAATGTTGAACTCTATGTTTTTTTACTTGCTGTGCCTCCTGCTTTCAAAGATGAGCTGATATAAGCAGTACCTGCAAAGCTGTACTCTTCTGTTCCTATGCTAATGTATGCAAAACAGCAGATTCATTTTGACTTTCACACGTCTAAATTAAGAACCTCCTCCCATTACATAAACTCTAACATTGATAATAAGGTTTTGATTTCATCAGGCCATGGTTATGCATTTATACTTATTTACACTTACGCAATAATTTTAAATACACTGATTATTTTCCACATAGAGAATCGATTAAGGACATCCCTCTTTGCAGTTCCATGTCATCAATATTGGTTTCACTTCCTGTTAGCACTGTCTACATTAGCATCAGTTTCACTGCTACAGGGAATAAACAAGGCCGACTCAAACAGTTCTGAGCATGTAATTCAAGTCAATACTGCTCTTAGGCTGCAACTACTACAAGGAGCTTATTGTATGAAGCAGCAGCAGAAGATGTCCTTTTTCTATTACATTTAATTTAGCTGACGCTTTTATCCAAAATGACTTAAAATAAGTGCATTCAACCATGAGGGTACAAACCCAGAACAACAAGAATCCAGAAAGTACAATTTCTTCAAAAAAGCAAAACTACAAGGTGCCATTTAAGTGCTACTAAATTGTCAGTTTAAAATTGTATTCAAGGTATATTTGGAAGATGTGTGTTTTTAGGTTGCGGCGGAAGATGTGTAAACTTTTGTTGCGGGTGGAAATCAAAGGCAGGAGTCGTCGTTCTCCAGTTAAAATTAAGCAGGTTTATTCAGAGGTCACAGGTCAGGAAACTGCTGTGTCCAGTAAATGATCATGCACGGACCACTGATCCTACACAGTCAGCTGCAAAGGAAAAATGGCACTTAGACAAAGTGTGCACATACTTTATATATCCATATACTGGGCGTGACAGAGGTTATTGTACGCGCGGCAGTGCCTCGTTGGCTGGTTCACAAGGCAGTTTGCCTTCCTGGCTCGTTGGGTCCTCCTCCTGGCGTCGCGTGTTGATGATGCTGTAGGTGCGCGCCATTGCTATGGTTACCAGAGGTCATAGTGTTCTGGCCTCAAAGCATTCTAAGACTGAGGATCTCACAGGAGAGAGGACGTCTTAGAAATTAATATAATGAAGTGATTCATGGAAAACTGTGAGAAAAGGCATGCAAACCTTTTCCTGTTTGATAAGAGCATGAAACATCTGAAGTTGAGGTGACGTAGTGTGTGTGTGTGTGTGTGAGTGAGGTCTGCTCGTTATCTGCCTTACCTCCCTCAGATGTTGGTCCTCTGCCTTGTATGTGTGTGTGTGTGTGTGTAGTTAATGCTCAAAGGACATGGTATGTGTATGTCAATACTTTCATCTATCCGGATGTCCATGGGGATCTCATTCTACCATTTAGGCGCCAGGACAGCAAAGAGTCGTGATTTTGATGAGTGTTTAGCTTGCAGTGAGGGAGCAACAAGCCAATTGGCAGAAGCAGAGCGGAATGAATGGGCTGAAGTGTAATGTTTGACCATTTCCTGGATGTAGACTGGATCCGATCCGTTCGCAGAAGGGTCCGCAAGTACTAATGTTTTGAAACGGACGCGGGCAGCCACCGGTAACCAGTGAAGGGGGCGGAGTTCTGTGAGTCCTCAGATCAGCAGGTCATGTATTGCAAATCAATGCAATACACTTGTGCAGTACAAGGTTTCATCACGCAGTGCTTTCCATTGTACAATTACTGTGTCTGTTCTTAAATCTTACCGATGTGCTTGATGTGCTGTTTGAAGTCCAGTGAAGTCGTCTTGCTAGTTTTGTGGCTCCTGTGTTTGTGTTTCTGCTGCACGATGCAGCTCTTTTGCTGAAGTTCTTAGGCAGGTGCTCGCGTCGCTGCCTTTTGGAAGGCTTTAGCAGTCCACTCCAGTCAAGCCTGCTTGAAGGTTGGTGGAGCTTGGATTGGGAGGAGGCTTCCCTGGTGAGGTGAGCTGCAAGCTGCACCTCTCCTCCATTGAAGTTGAGCAGACAGAGAGGTGGGCTCCTCTCGGAGAGTTAAGTAAAAAGAGGAAGAGGTGGGCTTATATTGGCCTGGTGACCTCATGGGTCATGGGCCCAGAGTTACCAATAGTGTTTGAAGCTTGTGTCCCCGGTCAGTTTTCACACGTCAGTGTGACGTTGAAGCACCCTGAGAGACTGAGTTCTGGAGACTCTGGTTTGTCTCCAGAACAAAGAACGTGTGGCCAGGGTTTGACTCCACATGTAAGCCGGACTGTAGTTCACAAATACCAGGTCCCAAAAGAGTCAACTAAATCAGTTTGAATTCCTCCTTGAATATTACAACTATGTCTTTTCATGAGAAACAAATGATATAGTAAAAATTAAACTGCTGCCACACATATTTCAGTCATTATCCCAAAGCTTTATTCATAATAATTGTTAAAGAGGCTGTTGGAATAATCCCTCGATATAGTCTCCATAAACATACATATTATCAAACTCACACAATAAGCTTCAAATATACTAGATAACTTCGAGAAAAAAATAATCTTTTCATTTAAAAATAGTTATTGCTCCACTATCTTGTACTTGGCATATCTGTGTGCTGAAGAAATGCCTTTGTGGCTTTATTTCTGACTTTTGTTTTTTGATGCAGGTGTATTCTACATGTGTGCCTACAGAAAGCATGCGTGCAGAAGAGTGGCTGGCCCGTGTTAAAGTAAACACAAGCTACTGTGTCAAGGGCACAAATGATTTGAATTCCCATTTAAAAATAGAAAACCTTCTGTAAAAGATAAAATTTTGAATTTTGCATATGCAAATAAAATGTCTCTGCATTCTTTTTTTAAAGGGCCTACATTTTTTTTCAAAAGCAACACAGTCACTTTCAACAGGATCAGATCACACTTCAGATTTTTTAAGACATTTTTCTATAAAGATAAATAAATGTGAAATTTAAGCTTGCATTAAAACAACTTCTGAAGCATGTGGTACTTCTTGCTGGGTAGAATTGGCTCCAGGATAAGCGGTAGAGGTAATAGATAAATAATGAATGGAATAATATACAGGACAATAATAACATTAAAGCTGGACAGTGTCTTTTATCCTGGGTTAGAGCCTGTGCCCTGATTTTGTAACTCTGAAACAGTGAGTGTACGTTTCCTGAAAATTGACTTTTTACTGTTGCAGTGGAAGCTAGAGGAAGAAAAGTAGAAGATGATGGGATCAATACAGGTGTTGAAGGTGCTAAGCAGCAAAACGTAGTACCTCCATTCTGGGCTCCTACCCTCAATGAAACCCACTACATGAGAGATATTGTATGGTAGCATGCAAATGAGGAACACGGCTAGAGTCCCCAAGGCCATACCGATGGCTTTCTGCTTCTGCATGCGGGATATCCTGGGGCGGCTGTACAGGATCAAGATGCATTGCACATAGCAGTAAACACAAATTACAAGAGGTACAAGGCAGAGAACAAAGAAAACCTCCAAACGTATCGGGAGGACGACATCCAGCTGCTTCTCCGTAAAGTTTGCATAGCAAGCATATGCCTGGCCATCAGGGGTTTCTCTGGCTAGGGATGGGTGGTGCTGGGTGATGATAGTTATACTGCAGTGTGCAAAGGAGATCAGCCAAATGACTGCACTCATCACTACTGCATACACAGGTTTGTGCAGCCGATGATAGGTGATAGGGAAGGCGAGTGCAATGTAGCGAACCAGACTGACAGCCATCAGCAACAAAGAGCTGGTGTAGATGGTGGAGGCGAAGATGAAGGTGGTGAGGGAGCACAGGAACTCGGGCAGTTTCCACATCATGTCTAAATCTGCCTCATACACCTTGAGAGGAAGGCTGAGCAAGAAGAGCAGGTCGGAGACGGTCAGATTGAGTAGCAGGATGTCTGTTGGATTTGCCTTAACATGGATCTTGACACTGAAGGCATAGAGAGCCAGGAGGTTGGCTGGGAAGCCAATCACGAGGGTTATTATGTACACCGAGAGAATCACCTCGCTGTTCACCATGGTCAATGGACCTGAACCAAATAAATAAAAGGAAGTGAACAAACATCAATCAAGTTGTAGGAATGATAGCCTGCATATACAAATGTACAATACTTTACTTCTGATTTAAACTGAAACTAAATATGCCTCATATGCTACCATCTTACGCTTTTGACCTCAATTTTGACGACAAATTCTGTGCAGCGGTGATTGTGGTCAAGAGCAGCGGTATCGAAGGTTTGCCGATACAGGGGTTCATCCAGTTTCGATCACTTATGAGAAAAAATGTAATTGATGTGTACTTTTATCTTGGATGATTTGGCTTCACTTCTGGGAGCTGTCATGTCGTACATTTTACAGACTAATGAGACTATAGTATGAAGTAACAACCATCATTGCATTTAAAATGTTATACCCTATGAACAGTTACTTCTTGAACGTATATCGCAAATCTAGAAATTAAAGTTATATTTTCTTTTTTTATAGAAGAATGAATTAAGTAAACAATACAGAAAAACTGCAAAACAAACGAGCCAAGCTCTCAATCTCAGACTCCAAACACCAAATGGGGAAAAATTGTTAAGGTAAAAAAAAAAATCAACTCACCTAATAAACGTTTTGAAAATGTTACGGCTTCAAGAAGGAAACTAGAGCTCCATGTTTTGTCCTTGCTGTGCCTCCTGCTTTCAAAGGTGAGCTGATGTTAAACAATATCTGCAAAGAGTCAAACAAGTGAGTCAAATTCTTCTGTTCCTATGCTAATGTATGCAAAACAGCATATGCATTTTGACTATCATACGTGTTAATAAAGAACCTCCTCCCATTACACAAACTCTAAACATGATAATAAGGTTTGGAGTTCATCAGCCCATGGGTCTAGTTTTATTCTTATTTACACCAATGTAAATTAGCATCAGTTTCACTGCTACAAGGAATAAACACGGCCGACTCAAACAGTTCTGAGCATGTATTTCAAGTCAATACTGCTCTTAGGCTGCAGCTACTACAAGGAGCTTATTGTATGAAGCAGCAGCAGAAGAAGTCCTCAGATCAGCAGGTCATGTATTGCACATCAATGCAATACAGGATTTCATCACTCAGTGCTCTCGATTGTTCAATTACTGAGAATAATCTTACATCATACATGATGACAAATTGGGCTGCAGTTGTCGTTTTAAAACATGACCTTTGAAAAAGTCGCTGACAAATCGGTCCCAGCATGAGGCCTGTTTAACAGCTGATCCAGAGCTTTCTATCGTATCTGGGATCTTCCCCAGCAGGTTGATGTCTGAGTGATACATTTTTTTAATTTTAAGATTAAGATTAACATACATTTATTTATCCCACACACATGCACGCACAGGCACACTCATGCAAGGGGAAATTAAACCTTTGCTTTTAACCCATCTGGTGCCAGACAAACAGAGCAGTGGCCTGTGTCGCCCGGGGAGCAAATGTTAGGGGAGTAAGGTGCCTTGCTCAGGGGCACTAGACAGGGTAGGGAGAATCCTCTTGGATTTTTGGACAGTTCAATCTAGGTTCGTCTTTTTGTTGTTTCTCCGTGGAGTCGAACCAGAGACGAGCCAGAGACCTTTTCTGCCCATAGTCCAAGTTTCTGCCACTAGTCCACCGCCTCTCCCAAATGGGGATCTACTGAGGATTGCTGATTGTCTTATGTTGTTCTGGTACAATTCACCAAATCAGCTGTGCGCAAATACAGATGAATTGAAAGTGGATTCAGTTTTCAAGCTCTGCGTTGAGGAATGAATGAAGATTACATCAGTAACTTAATTGCAAACTCACTTTTTACTGAGTACATTTCATCAAACAATGTATATATGGCTACATATTTACGACTTTCTGTATAAGTAGTAAAAAGTGATTAACAGCGTTGGTAATTGCTGGCTTTGTTTTTGTCAATCATACAATTTTAAGGCTGGTTTACTGTTTAATTGTAGTGTACAGCATCTCTGGAAGAAATGCTTTGGATGCTCTCACTGGTCTTGTTGTGAGAATGACGGATGCCGCAGGGAGAAAGCTTCTCTTGATTAAAGCCACCAACAGCTGGGACACTGGCACCTTCAAATCCATGGCAATGTTTCTAACAGGACTGTTCCAATCCCAGGTGAGTTGGAACTCATCTAATTCCTCCAAGATGAAGAGCTCCTGGCTCCTTCTTTGTTAGCCGCACAATAAATAGACTGTGAGATAATTTAATCAAATCAATCAAATAATAAATAAAGAATGGGACTTAATCAATCCTCATATATGAAGGGTTTTTACCATTATGAAGACAACAAACTATAAATAATGTAATGATACTTTAAAAATGAATATATATATCAGGAGACTGACATCCTTGCTCTTCCATTGGAGTATTTAGCTATAGGCCCTTTACACTTCTAATCTGTGGATCATATTGTAAACACACATGATATATAAGGTACAACATGATGTCATCTTATGTTTATTTGTTGGACACCATGCTTTTTGATTTAGGAAACTGTTTTGCCTGAGGATTTGTATCACTCGCAGCTGAACGAGGCTGCGCATAGTTCTGGGCTTTGCTCAAATGTTCACCATCTTAGCTTGAAAGCATACTTACACAGTTGTATTAGCGTACTAGAAGGGTCATTTGCTTTTTCAAGACCAAAGTTTTAGACCCCATGATGTCACTAAATGAAAAGTTAGGAGATTGTCAAAGTCATTACACCTCATCCAGAGGGGGGCATGAATGTCTGAGACAAATTTCACAGCAATTCACCGGGTCGTTGTGAAGACATTTCGTTTATAGCTGAGCTGAATGGGCTTTTATTAATTTTATACTCCTTTCATCCCAAAGTCAGCAAAAATGACTTGGCAGAGCATCACATTGATTCCACCCTGTGCACCGTTAATAATCCTTTAGCACCTCTATTGCTTAGCCACTTTTGTCCCTCACTGTGTACAGTAAGGTTTTGTGTAATTATATTATTCACCCTTCTGATGCTCCCTTTTATACATATACTTATAATCATCAGGTATATTAACACAACCACACCTCCTTCTGTTACTGTCCCTGTCATCCTTGCATTGTATTTGCACCCAGACCTGCAGATCTGCACAGTAATGATCCTTTAAATCCCCTAAAAAACTCAAAGAAACATAAAATTCATTTCAAAACAGTGTTTTTTCAATTTGTATATATTTTCACTGTGATGAAACAGGTTGTTTGCTCTTTCTTAACAGTCTGTTGTTGGAATACAAAAGTTATTGATGCGATGCCCATCTTCAGCAGCACTGCAGTAGATTGTTGTCAGGCTGAAGTTAATCAATACTCTCTTTTATTCAACTTTCTGTGGAGCTTTTATCGCTGCTACTTTTGTAGTTTATTTGAGACTGTCTGTGTTGACAGAGGGAATCAGGAAAAGGGCTTTGAGGAAATGGCAAACAGCATGAGAGTGACTCACACGTTGTCATGTGTTGTCTCACAAATACTTGCTGAGGTCTTTCTTTCCTTAGCGAAACAATTCCTAGCTCCACCACATTTGAAATGTTTGAATCATTTGCAAGTCCATAATTAAATAAGTATAAAACGATAGTGTCTGCTATTAGAATTTAACTTATAGGAATTAACTACTGCACAAACATAAGATTGGAGGTTAAAGATTGGGCATCAAGGTGAAGTTACAGCAGGAACACATGAAATAATCCCACTTCCCCCTCTTTGCCCATGAGTTCTGCCGTCCCTGTTTCTGTGTCCACAGAGCAGGGTTGCAGACATGCATGTGGACACTGTCTTTCTTCTGTGTCCGCTGATTTTTGGTGAGTTATTCAATCCAATACCTATGCTTTTTTATGCATTTACTGTGATTTAAATGTAAATTTCAGGGACATATATTAATGTCACTATGAAGTTACGACTTGAGACCACTAAATGTACCATAACTTTTAATGTAATACATAGTAGACATTGTTATTCTTTTTATCTGGCAATGTCTCCTGCAGAATTATTTGTACTGGACAATGATATTCCATCCACCGATGGGAATAATTTATACTGCCTAAACAATGATATCCTTGTGTGTCATCTCCATGAATATTGATAATATATGTACGTGGCTTGAAATAAAGACTTTTTCTTTTCTTATTTGACTGCATAATATCCACATAATAAGCTTGTGGTTGTAGATTAGTTCCAGAGACAAAAGAGCATTCGCCAGCTTCCCTTTTTCTAAATTTACATCTGTTGCAAAACCTCCGTGGGTCATGTTGTGCATTTGCAGACTGGGCAGTAAATTCAACAATTCCAACCTCGTGCTAAAAGAAATGTGCAAATGCCGACCTGTCTTCTTTCAAAGGATTCATTAAGTTATTTTTTTATTGACCGTGAAGACCGTGCAAACTTTTTAATTGGTCACACTCTTGGGAAACGTCTTTTGCTCCACAGCTCCTCAAATTAAAACAGAAAGAATTGCACACAGAATTAAATGGTTGGATAACTTGCAATTTAGCCTATTGACTCCATTCATTAAAGCCTAAACCTATGATAAAACTTTAACTGATTCTCCTTGGTAATGATTTTAATGTTCTCTGACACACAGCAGCCGTGTGGAGGGGGGTCCAGGCTGTCTCTCCTGCGCCCTCAGTCCCTGACCGTGTCCAGGCTCTGGTGGGATCCTGCGTGGTGATTCCCTGCTCTTTCACTCCTCTAGCTCCTCATCCTCTCAGGGGGAGGAAGGACAGGATGGACGTCCGACTGAGGTTCAGAGGCGGTGGCCATTTATTCTCTCTGCGGAGCACTGCCTTCAACAGCGAGGACAGGAGTCAAGTGAGCAGGGATTTCCAAGGCCGCGCATCCCTCTTTGGGCGAATCGCAGATGGAGACTGCTCGGTGAAGATCGAGAGGATCAGCCTGGACGACTCACGCATGTTTGAGGTGGCTCTGAAGACAGGCGATGACTTACTCTGGGGAAAATCAAGCAGCTTCAATTTGGATGTAGTTGGTGAGTATAGGGAAGACATTGCACTGTCCTAGTTTCAACCAGATCATGTGAGTATACAGGCTGTAGGACGTTAGAGCAAAAGAGAATCACATTGGGGAAGAAATAGTAGAAAATAAGAGCATTTTTCGACACGTGGCCAAACCCCAAAAAGATGAGATGAAGTCATATTTATCATAAAGTGAAACAAATTTCTGAAATGCATGCATTGCATATGTATATTGTTACACCTTGACTCAGGTGGTGCAACAAGAACCACATAAGGCCACAAAGTTCTGTAGTCATAGTCTTTATTCTATCAAGAATCAAGATCATCGGTCCGACTCCGCCAAAACACACCCAAGCACAGGAGACAACTCCACCTTGTTGTCACAATATTATCCTGGCAAGACCATTATGGCAAACAGAGAATAAAATTATTATACAAGAATGAACAAGCTTTATAAGATTCAACAAGTACAGAACAAAACTAAAATTTAAATGAGACATATACTCATAATTGGTTCATTTTAATTTGTGTTATTACTTGAAAAGGTTTTCATGCTCTAAAGTTCTGAAACGACGTCACTGTCCTTAATTTTTATTGCTGCAGCTCCTCTTTTCAGCCTCTGTCTGAAACACTTGGTTTCAGCCCCTCGCTCTTTGAGGCCCCCTCCTGATAAATTTCAGTCTGCTATGATTGGCCAGCTGAAACAGCTGGGTTTGTTAGTGGGCGTGTCTTGAGGCAAAGCGTATATTATGCAAATGCCTTGTCTTTTTAACTTTGCAGAACTTTTGCATACACAAAAAGCCTATATAACATACTTGAGGAAAGAGAAATCATGTTTCTCCTTAAATATAATTTAAAAAAAATGTAACACCTTAAATAGGCTAAACTTTCACAATGATTAAATTGACTATAAAAATGGAAATCCGGGACAAACCACTTCTGTAGGAGATTTCCTGTGATGCTTGTGTAGAATTATTATATGTCTTTAATAAAACACAGGGTTAGTGTTCAAACAAAATCATGATGGAGATTTTCCTCGCTGACAGACGCTCCTGAGGCTCCGATCATCAGCGGAAGGTCGGCAGCCACAGAAGGAGAGCTGGTCACCTTGAACTGCTCCGTCAGCTATCACTGTCCCTCCAGACCTCCAACCCTGAAGTGGAGCTGGGAGAGAGGAGTCCAGCCGAACAGCACCAAGCCTGGGGAGGTGCTGACACTCCGTCCGGACCCCCACAGGCTGATGTTACTGGCCCCGCTGTCGTTTATTGTGTCACAACAGGTGAAGCCCAGACTCAGGTGCCAGGTCACCTTCCCTGGAGCCAGATCAATGGCCACTACGAAGGATCTACACATTACTTGTAAGCAAAGCTCTGATGTTTATGTTTGTGTGTGTCTTGGTTTTCTCTCAAATTAATATCCTTGTGTTTTACGCTCTGTAGTTCCCCCAAAAGAGGTGAAGGTGCAGGTCCAGTCCTTGACGGTGCTGGAGGGGGGGAATGCACTGCTGGTTTGCTCATGTAAAGCTGATCCTCCAGTGTCACAGTACCACTGGTCCTACACTCAACACGGCCACACGGTGCACCTCCATCAGCGCACACACTCAGTCCGGTTGTACAACGTGACTCGAGACATGAAGGTCCGCTGCTCCGCTCACAACCTGATTGGTCGAGGAGAGTCCCGCCCCACGCCATTGAACATACAATGTAATCCTACTTCCTGTAATCCTACCTACCAATGACCATGAACTTGTAGACAAAAGTTACCTGCACATGTTTATATCCTCTTTACCCTGTTCTATAACCGTCTTAATCTTCAGTTATCATTTTGATTGAGTGACCCTTAGTGGGAGAAGTTACATATTGTGCGTTTAAAGAGTTTCAGATTTCATTCTTTCTGTCCTCCAGATAAACCAGCCATCGTCCAACTCTCCTCCACCTGTGTCGTAGAGGAGTTTGAGGTGTTGTGTCGGTGTTCGGTTACATCCAACCCCAAACCTGCGGTGACCTGGAGCGTTAACGGATCGGTTCCCCCTCATGATTACAACGTGTCGGTGACATCAGAGCCTCACGTACTAACTGCGACTCTGAGGGGCCACATGGACCAACCCCTCACTGTGATCTGCTTTGCTTTCAACGCTCTGGGGAACGACTCCCTGGTTTTGCTGCAGGGTGGAGAAGGTGAGTTCTGAGCTCTGTTTTTCCCACGTGAACAAAAGACAAGAGCTCGACCTCGGCCTCAGTATTCGCTGTGTGTCGGGCTGGTGTTGAACATCTGTGCAATGTGCCTGCAGCTTAAAGTCAAGGGGATAAACTGAAGTGCTGCACAGGTTGTTGTTGTACCTGTCTTGAATTCTAAATGTTGTATTGCTTCACATGTTATAAAAAATTTGTATGCATTCATATCCAGGATATTTTTGGCATAGTTTTTAGAGAAAGTGAAGACGTGTCGTCCATCTTTATTTACAATCTAAGATGTAAATCATAATCCAGGTCTTTCTATTCATGATGGAGAGGGAAACCTATATATTATATATATGTTTGAAATCATGATCCATTGTTGCTCTTTTCTTCCCTTTCCAGTGACAGCAGCTCTGTGGTGGTTGGTGATTCCTGCTGTGTCCATCTGCTCGCTCATATTCCTCCTGTCTCTTCTTTTCTGCTGCTGTCGGAGGAGAGCTGGAAAGTACGTGAGGGAAACCAGCCCTTTGAATGTTACACTGACATTTGTAAACAAGTGTTTTGCTGCGAGGTTCACACTCACCACTTGTTCTGCTCCTCTCAGAGAGGTCCTGAGCAGGAGTCCAGCTGTTTACCCTGAAGGACTGGGGATCTACCAGGACAGGATGCCTCTCTATATTAACTGCACAGAAGTGACTCACATCTACACCAACGGCAGCTACCAGCTCGTTTACCAGAACTGCACACCTCATTTTGTCCATAACAACCAGGTAACAGACAGTATTGCGTAGATTTCAATTTCAAAATCTATCATTCCTGAATTTTGGGGAGACTTTTAACATCTGACATTTTCCAGATTCGTCCAATCGGCAGAAGAGGAGGAGAGAAAAGAAGAGGAGGAGGAGGAGAGGGAGCAGGTGTCAACAGACGAGTCGCTCTCGGAGTCAGAGGCACAGGAGAGGTGCAGAGTGTGGCCGAGGCAGAAACTGCCATTTACCTTGAGATCCTCTGAGTCACATTATTCAACTGTTACATTACTTCAGACTCTACGAACGGGAATGCATATGTTTATAGCTGCTGGTTGGTTGTATATAGTCTGCATCCAAATGTCAACAGCATTTTAAAATCATGCCCAGTGATCTCTTGGTAATCTATTTCTATAATCTCCATATTCAACCACTGATTGGTGGCCTGTGACTTACCTCTGTGCTCGTTTTTTATATAAAAGATAAAAAAGCATAATAAAAGACATATTTCATCATTCAATCTTGTTGATGATCTACAACTTCTTTGAGCACACAAGCGCTGAGGCTCGGATTAGGTTTGCTTAGTACATTAGACATTTTTCAGTTTCATGTTTTTTTGACCATGTTCCTCCAGAGTGAGAAAAAAAAGCAGCTCAATCTATGATGAATCAGTGAGGGAAGTGTGTAACATTAACAAAAGTTCTGCTCTGTAAAGAGCCTCAGGAAGATTTGCCAGAATCAAGGATGCACTTCAGTTTCCTGGACCTGTTCCTGAGACATTAACTTTTTCATCGAACCATTCAAGCAGACTTTTATCTATAGCATAGATCATTGCCGATTCAATTTACTTATGAAATATAATTCAACAGCACATGTCTGTTTTTTGCACCTAGACTATAACAACACTCATAAAGAACATTCACTGGACTCGGATGTAGTTATTTTGTTTTATTGTGTAGTACACATCGACAGGGGGTGGTGGAGGCTAGGTTTGAATTTCATAGTTCAGGGAACAAAGGAATGGAAGGAACTGAACTTTACTGAACTGAACTAACGCAGAACTCGCAGAATTAAAATAACAATACATTTAATTTAGAATAAACTAATATTAGAGAAAATATATTAATAATAGTACAATAGTTTTCCAAGTGAAACAGAATATAAATTAGATCAGAAATTGTACTTATGCATATACATTAGTATATATTAATAAACAATAGTACATAATAAGAGTAAAAATAATAAAACGAAAGAAGAATGAAAACAAGATTAGGTAAATTAAAAATAGTAGGAATTAAATCCTTACATCCGAAAATATACATAGATGTGTGTGTGTTTATATCTTATAAACAGTTGGTGGCGACATTACCCTGTGATGCGCTTTTTAAAGAGTAGAAGAAGAAAAAGGGGCTCGCTGATTGGCTGAGATTGTCGGTGTGGTCACAACAACACGGAACACGTCGGGCTTTTGGTGGGAAAATGACACGTTTAGCTTAACATTAAAAGTATTATCGTGTGTTTTCCGACGTGCACTGTAGCGCCAGAGTGAGCGGGTGTGTGTCAGCTACACAACACGTGTACAGGTTCGTTACTGGGAGCGCTGGTGTGTGTGGAAACCATCAAGCTAACCAGTGGGAACTTCACTCTACCCATTGTTTGCTAGCGTGCTAACAAGGCTAGCCCGCTGGACAGGAACACACTGTAGTTTCCTCCACTGCCAGAACAACGTGTGTGTTCTATGTTTTGTTAACTCGCCTAGAAGCGTTGAACCAACGTGAGGAATCAACATCAACAATGCCTGAGATCAAGATCAAGCACGTTGTGTCGTGCAGCACCGAGGACACCGTGAGTTGTGTGTTATGTTCAGTGAGAAACGTGTATCTGCTCAAAGGTTCATCCTCCCGTTCATTCATCCTCTCTCATCCCGCTGAACAGACCCACAAGGCGGACAACCTGCTGAGCTCGGACACCTACAGGAAGTGGAAGGCAGCGAGACCCGGGGAGAAGCAGACATCCGTCATCCTGCAGGTGAGTTCCTGTCTCCACCCCCCCCTCCAAAAAGTCTTCAGAGGTTCAGTGTGTAGGATATAGTGACAACTAGTGGTGAAGTTGCATGTTGCAGCTGAACTCACCTCACTCTCCCCTTCCCAACATGACTCTAAACTCAAAGGGTGTTTAGTTTGTCCAGTCTGAGCTACTGTAAAACTAAACATGGTGGCCTCCGTAGAGAGGACCCGCTCCTGATGTAAATATAAAGTATTTAAATACAAAGGGCCCATTCTAGGGTGAAGAAAACAAACAATTTGTACAATTTAGATGAAACACACAACTGTAAACATTACATTACATTACATGCCATTTAGCTGATGCTTTTGTCCAAAGCGACTTACATTTTTAGTACACTCAACATTTATGAGGGGCCATCTAGGGGTTCAGTATCTTGCCAAGGACACTTCGGAATGCAGATGGAGAAGAGTGGGGATTGTACCGGCAACCTCCTTGTTGGAGAACGCCCACTCTACCCCCTAGGCCACACCCCCGTACACATCACTAGGATCATTAAGTATTTTGTATTTTCTTGTCAATAGATCCCTTTCACATAATTATTACACACTGGACCTCTAAACAGAAGTAAAATGTTGTGATAGTGTTTGAGAAGGTGCTTAACAAAAATGAATATATAATCAATAATTGTGTCAATTGTCTGTTCTCGTATGTGACTGTGTTAGACTTTCTTTGACTTAAGGATATTTACAGTATTTGTGATGCTTGTGAAGCACAAGGGGCTTATATTAAGTTTTTATTTATCTGTTGTCGCTGTTTTCCTTCGCTCAGCTCGAGAAGGAGGAGCAGGTGCACAGCATCGACATCGGAAATGAAGGCTCAGCTTTCATCGAGGTGCTGGTTGGGAATTCCTCCGCTACCAGAGACCAGGATTATGAGGTAGTCCGTCACTATCTTGACTATTAATGTCTGCACGTGATCTCTATCCCATTTTCCCCCCCTGTGATTTATTGATTTTTTAAATGTCTGCTTCAGGTTCTTCTGGTTACGTCTTCCTTCATGTCTCCAACTGAGAGCCGCAATGGCACCAATCTGAACCGGGTGCGTTTCTTTGGGCCCACCCAGCTGCAGAAGACCCCAGCCCAGGAGAAGTGGGACAGGGTGAAACTTGTTTGTAGCCAGCCTTACAGCAAGGTAAAGGTTGTATTGAGTGTTAACATGACTTTATGACATAATTAGCAATAACAGCATCACTAGTTTTAGGTCAGATCTTTGATTGTATCACAGAAATGTCACAATGAAGTCATATAAGAGGACATATAGAGCAAATGATATCCTCACACATGCTCAACAACAGTGTGGTTTCACCTGCAGTGTGTTTACTTGTTGAGCTACATGATGAAAGTGGAATCTTATCGAAATATACATACATTTTATACATTTTTTTTTGTCTTTGTACATAGAACATAGCATATGGTCTGGCCTTTGTTAAGTTTCATTCACCGCCGGACAAAAATGATCCTCCTCCAGCAGCCTCCCCTGTAAGTATTAAAATATCTTGTCCTTTTTTAAAAATATTTTGTAATGAGGCCTTGATGATTAGTAACTAAGTTTTAGTTTGTATATATATATTTAAAATTATTATTAAATGTTACAAAATAAGTCAACCATCTTAATAGTAACATTTTGTCTGAACTCAAAGTAACAACCGGACATTGTCATAGAATGACTGCAATCATACTGTAATAGTTTTGATCAGAAACTACTTGATTATAAAATAAGTAAACAACAAAAGGAAGGTGTTTTATCTTTTGAAATCATTTATCAAATTCAAACCTTCAGTCAGTCCCTCCATCTCTTCTTTTGGCCACGGACATTTTCTTCTTGTCTCTTGTCAGAAGCTGACCAAGTTGGGACAGTTCAAGGTGAAGGAGGAGTCTCCGTCATCTGGGCCCAGTCTTCAGCCGGGCAGTCTCTTCTTCAGTCGGGACAGTACGACAAAAACCAGTCCTTCTGTCAAAGGTAAATCCATTCCTTCAAATTTACAAGCTGCCGAAGGCCAATTTAATTCTTTCAGGTCCTTCTTGATAATGAGGTTGAGTAAAAACAAAAATCCATAGTTCATCAATTAGGTTGTAATTAAAGCTTCTGACTTGTAGCAGAAGATGAGAGCAAAGAGTCGATTTCAAAGACGTTCTTCATTATTGTGCCACTTTGTGGGAATAGTTCATTTTTCCTTCCTCACCAACTCTCTGCACTTCTCCACTTTAGTGTCTCCTCAGAATGAGAGGTTGAGTTATGCTTCTGCTGCCCTGCAGACCGGTGGCTCCCCCCAGTTGTCGGGCCAAGCCTCGTCCTCCAGCACTGTCTCGCCACAGGTACTGAACATCACCAGCCATTTCTCCACCAAACTAAATTCCAGGATATATATGAAACTGGCCTCAATACTTTTAAAATTATTACCACTGTTTTATGTACAGCCTGCACAGGTGCTTTCGTTTTATAGCAGAGTATTATTTCCGTTATGCTGCCAATACCAGAAAAAGTAAGGTGCAGAACAGTTAATTTCCTGACCTTTAAAACTCTTATTGCCGTCTGTTATTTCGGTGTAAAAAAAACAACAAATAACAAATCATTCACCAGCCAGTAAAGGCATCTGAACTGGCACAAGACATTTATCATGCAGGAGCAAGGAGCTGGCATCACCCCGCTTGCTCATAGTGAATTATTTTTCATTTTATTTCAGTACCTTTTCTGCTGTATTTTCACTAGGGCGCATTCAAGAAACCTCATATAATACTACACACATCATTCTGGTCCATTTTACAATTATTACAGTCACTCATCAATTCTGTGAAAAGCCAAATCTGAGGTGGTGTGTGTTCAGATTGTGCAATCTCCTGGAGAAGCATCTTAACATTTGTCGTGCTGTTGTCGTGCGGGAGTCACTGTGATGTTGTTTTCCCACTGTACCAATCACAGTGGCACACACCGCCTAATGTGAACCACAACAGCCTGTGAACTCAGGGATTGAACACACAGTCTGTGCCTGGAAGACTTACTTGTTTTGCTGAACATTGCATTATTTGACCGTGTTCAATATATCTCTCGGAAAAACTAATTCATGTATTTGTCGTTTCCAATTTATTTAAATAAATTGTTTCATATGCAGTAGCTTAAATTTGTAGCTTTCATCAACAGCTTGAAGCAAAAAATGTAATTACTTTAACTCTGTGCAAATGTGAAATGCTAACGCAGGAAATGTCTCTGTCACTCTCCGTGTATTGAAAAGTCGTCTCAACAGTTATTCCAGTGATTACAGTCCTGTTTGCAATTTTCTTCTGTAATTGTTAAGCAACTGTTTTTTGAAATCCTCTATGAATTCTTACACTTCATTTTCTAATCTATTGTTTCTGCATACACACGGAACATTTTAATTTCAGAATGCTCACGCATTACAAATTTATTAAACTTTTTGCCATTAAATGAACAGAAAGTTTGTCTACAACGTGTATTTGCACATTATTTTTTGTTATTCTTGTGACTTAAGCATGAAAAGTGTAAAATCCTCAGTTTCTCCCATGAATTGTTTCCACAAAGCCACCAGCAAAAAGGAAATTTGAGTTCAACAAAGAGCGCCAGTCTGCCCCTGGCCCCCCTCCCACGAAGAAAATAAGTCCAGCTGGCTCACCGGAGGTTAAAGCCACAACCCCCAAAAACAAGCCGAGTCCAGCCAGCGCATCCAGCTCCAGCGCTGCCAAAGGTAACACTTCGTTTAGTGTCTCAATCGCAGCATATACATTGTTTTCTTAGAGAATTTCCTTGACTTTCTGAATTGTGTCCCCAGCTTCCCTGACACCGAAGTCCCCCGACAAGAAGAGGCAGAGTTTGACCAAATCTGAAACTAAACCCAAACAACAGAAAACTAAATCCCAGGTCCCATTCAACCGGATGTTGGAAGGGGTTGTGTTTGTACTCAGTGGCTTCCAGAACCCATACAGGGGGGAGCTGAGGGAAAAGGCTCTGGATATGGGAGCCAAGTACCGGCCTGACTGGACGCCCGGCGCCACACACCTCATGTAAGTAGCTGGTGGCACGTGGAAAGTGCATTCTGAAGTTGTGCTCTTTATTGTTTGCCATCATCATCTCCACTAAGGAAGTTCTGATTTCACTCCTGTCTGTTTGTTGATTTAAAAAGAGTGTGTGCCATTTGGTGAAGATCCCAAAACAAATCTGGATCTATGGAATTTAAATGTGGAAGTGGACTGTATTTTATAGATGCATTACTTGTTTGCACGTTAAAGGCAACAATTCAAAGTAAATACAAAGCAGCACCTAGCAGCTGCTTAGTTTAGCGCAAAAGTGGAGAAACAGTGAGTCAAGTTCTGTTTAAAGTTAAGAAATCCACCCACCAGCTTCATTAAGACTCAGTATCCTGCTGCTCGATGTAGCCTCTCACCTCTCGGGACTGAACTTACTTGAGTGATGTCTAACTTCTCCTCTAATTGAGGAAGAAGGAAAATGCAGAACTATAACCTGAACCCTGATCTTGACCCAAAAATAAATAATCTTGTTTTGTGTTTGGTAATAATCTTGTTTCATAAGCTGAGAATTGGGTCCAGACTTTCAGGCAGGATGTTACATACAAATTCTGCTGCATGTCTGAAAGCAGTTATAGATCATAAAAGAGTTAACATTGTAAATGTTATATGTGATGTGTGTAATGTAAATACATGTAGTAGGAAAGATTTCTACACACTTTAGTCTTATGGACTTTGTTTTAAATGGATGCAAATTAATTGAGTGTGTTGTCTCAACAACATAATAAACATCTGCTTATTTTGGATTTTGACAAATAAGCTTAAAAAAGGGCTTTTAAATTCCCACCACAGTTTTTGCTTTAAGAGACCTTGTTGGCGCTCGTTCTTAATAAACTGACGGACAGCTCAGAAATGTGGCTCCACAAAGAGAAAGTGAGGAGATTACTATTGAGCGAATCAATCAATACATGTACAACGGCAGGTTTTTGGCAGCTGATTTGATTAAAGAAAGATGAGTAGATCACTCAGATTAAATGCGCCTGTTATTTTTCATCAAGATTCATTAATTGTTTCCTGAAAGAGCAGAGTTAATCATTGGGATAAAGGAATAAATCGCCCTTCTTAAATATGTGAATGTGTATCATTTAAGTAAGCCGTTGTAATTAAAAGCAATTTCTGTTGCTCACACTCATTCTTGGACTCAAAACAACAGCGAAAAAGTCAGCTTTGTCGATATTGTTTTCCAATATTGTTCTCATTCCTAGATACAAATTTAGTTTATGCTTACGTTGAGTTTGTGCTGTGCTGGGAGTCAGTCGTTTGTTGATGCTGCTGGAGTCCATTTAAATTAAGCTTGTGAAATCAGAGGTTTACACTTTTGGCACAGTAGGGAAGCTGAAGAATACTTGATAAACAAATCAGTACACTGGGAAGTTATAGGTAACCGAGAAAGTCAGGGGAGATCCTGTTTTACAGTGTCATTCACATAGTGGCAAATACAATAAACGTCTAATATGTTTAATATGTAAATAACTCCAAATTCTTATATTTAGAAATATATTATACATAAGTGCAAACATGTTTTTCAAACATCGATCTTTTGAGATGGAAAGATATATTTAGGTAATTTGTATGATCATACATCGTACGTCAGGATTGTGTCACAGGCCTGATTGCACTCTGTAATTCACTTTGATTGCATCGTGATATCCGCCGTATGACTGTTGCCCACGTCAACTTCTCTTAGTGATGTAACCCTGTGTTTTTCTATTTCCAGCTGTGCCTTTGCTAACACGCCCAAGTACAGCCAGGTGAAATCAGCAGGGGGCATCATTGTACGGAAAGAATGGGTGATGGACTGCCACAAGAGGAAAGAGCAGCTCTCCTATAAACGGTAAGAGACGACGAAATGCAAAACAAACCAATGAAAAAGAAGCGATATCTTGAGTTTGAATTTTTACACCAAAAGCCCAGGCTCAGGCATTCGCAGTGGAACAGCTGGAGGAAATTCAGAGTCTTGTTAAAGGACATTCCGCAGAGCTTCATCTGGTTAATATGTTCTCTTAAAGCCACGACTGCACCTCTCGCAGTCTGTACTTAGCAATCAGGCTGATTGAGGCGTCCAAAAATACACCTCACAGCGGTGTTGCCCACTTGCTCCAACATTGTAACCCTGAGCAGCTGATGCCTGCTGTGATCACAACTTCAGCCCAGGCAGCTCCAGCAGCTGTCTAATTATATGGCTCATTACAGGGGGAGCTTTGCAGCATCAAGGCCGTCTGCTGTTGCTCCAGAAGAATCTGTGTCTATTGAATAATGCAGAGCTGAGGACTCATCTTGGGCAGCGGAAGGTCCAAAGTAATTGAAATCTCACTGTACTGGGGTTGCTTTACCATTTCAGGAATTCCTTCATACTTGTTTCCTCCATAATGATCATGTCGCCCTCAATTTTCAACAGAGCTCTCATTCTGATGGGGTATCCAAGGTTACTGATCTTATTAATCTCGGGCTTCTGGTGCATTCAGATGGATCCAATACTCTGATTTTAAAAGAATCTGGTTTCTATAGAAGTTTATGAGTTTCCTCGGAAGTTTATGGTCCCAATCTCTAATTTCAAGGCTTCTTCAATACAGCATGATGTTAATTTTGTAAATGAAGGTCACGTTGAGAGTCAAATAAGTTAGAAAGCACAGTAGGCTCCAGGTTGAAAAAGACGACACGGTGGGCTGCTGCTTGATTAAGATCCACTTTTAGACGATTATTCTGTCCTCAACCCACTTTGAAACATTAAATCAGTAAAATTCCTGGTTTGTAGTTACGTGCCAATAAAGTAGATGTCCACTGGGGTCAAGGTGATCTGCCAGTGAACACACATTGATACATTAAGATACATTTCTTTTATTTGACCAAAACACATGCACAGACATGCACAAGCACACTCATGCAAGGAGGGAAATTTAACCTCTGCTTTTAACCCATCTGGTGCAGGACACACAGAGCAGTGGGCAGCCATGTACGGCGCCCTGGGAGCAGATGTTGGGGGAGTAAGGTGCCTTGCTCACTAGACAGGGTAGGGAGAATCCTCTTGGATTTTTGGACAGATCAATCCAGGTTCGTCTTTTTGTTGTTTCTCCGTGGAGTTGAACCAGGGACCTTTTCTGCCCATAGTCCAAGTTTCTGCCACTAGTCCACCGCCTCTCTGTGCATGCACCCGGATGACTGGTACACGTATAGCACACAGCCGGCAGGACAGATCCGCCTGTTCCATCCTCCTGAGAACTGCGTGCATGAGCAGCTTAATTTTTAATTGCAAAAAAAGTGCTGCAATACTTTGTCCCACGGCACACCATATGGCAAAGCACCACAAAGATGGAAGGAGGTAATGGCTGCCATTACAACTTTCATCAGTAGAGACGTGGCCCCAATTTACACGGCCATGGTGAGGTACAACGTGTGATGTCATCTGGATACAGAATGAACTCTATGGGGATATGAGAATTTGGTCATATCGCACAGCTCGAGTTCAGGAATACTTGTGGTTTGCTTTTTGTTCCTATATTTGCTCCAATGTTGTATGTAAAATATTTAGCTGGAGTTAAGAGCTGGAAGGTCTGATCATTACCTTGATTTCTTTCCAAACATGTTTTTGTCCCTTCTACTAGTGTTTGTCTCTTTGTACCTTTTACTATGAATGTGATTCATTCTCAGCTATTGCTGTGTAGGACGTGTTCCAGAATTATTACCCCTGTAGGTCCAATTCAATCAGGATACCGGTGTGACAGTTAATGTCTTCTTTTTTTTCTCACAACCCCATCTTGGAAATTGACCTGCCCATTTTCACAGTGAAGTGTAGAATTTAGTATTTGAGTTCAATAAAGCTGAGAATTAGCTGGATCCAGAATCTCATATTATTTGCTTCTTCTCTTTTGTCTTAAAAGGAAGTTATTAACAAAACAAACACTTTCAAGCTGTCACCATGGATGTGTTTTCCTTCCAAAATATTGCAAAATATTGACCAAGTGATGGCCGCTTAATCAATAACAGAGATAATCATGATGTGTCCGACCTATTTGGGTCAAATACACACACCAGGAAGAGTCACAGACCTTCATTAGTGAGTCTCGTGTGGGTAATGATTACTTGTATCGATGAGACTGTCATTTCAGAGAGATTGTTGTCACCGACATCCTGCATGGATCAGTCTGCAGGTTAGACTCAGTGTAGAGAAATCAATTTTTTTGCTAATGTTAGTCTTCATCTCCAGAAATGAATGCAACCGGCGAATAAAGAGGAAGAGTAGCGTGGACAGCTTTTAAAAATAACATATACCTGAAGGCCAGTGGCAGACAATCCTAATGTTCAATCAAATCTGGTCCTTACTTCAAGCTCTCAGCAGCCTGTGTCATCCTTCCTCCTCATGTAAGCCTTTCTCAGTGAGTTTCTGATTGTGCTGAGGATCCCTCACCACCATCCTTCCCCCACTGCTTCCTGTTGTCATAGCCCTGTCCAGCTCCGCTATTGTGCAGCGTGTTGAGTGTGCAGCTTTGATGATGTACCCTTTATTTAAAAGCTGCATCTGCTATGGGTAATTAAAAGGACCACTTACTTTGATGATGACAAGTACCCAAACAAATAGGCACACTCACATCCTCTAACTGTTGCCCCATCCATCATGCACGCAAACACTTTGTCACCGAGCATCTGCGGGCAAATGCACAGCTTCACTGGGCTCCTGCCATGCATATTTATTATTCAGAATATATATATATATATTAATGAGATTTCTGACATCACATAAGCACCGAAATAAATACTTTCTCTGTGTACGTCATTCAATCAGCGAGAATCCAGAGACGGAACCTAAAGAGGGGAGAGCAGAAAACGTTCAAGTGGCTCTACAACATCCCATCACAATGGGACTGAATAAGTAAATCAATATCTCATTAAAGCCGAGGAGGACCTGGAGGACGTGGAAAGTAGTCGACATGTAGGTGACAAAATATCAGCACAATCGCATCGTGATTAATCTGCGACACATTGATTTTAATCGCATACAAAAACACAACACTTGAAATCTGAAAATATTACTTTTATCCTCAACAGCATTTTTGCCAAGAGTGTAAAGATGTGCTAAGTGCAATAATTTTGTCATCAATGAGTAGTTTCAGCTATTTCTGGGGTTTTGAAGAAATAACTATTATTTAAAGAAGAACCAGTCTTTACTTGAATTATACAAAAAATAGATAATCACTGTCTATCATATACAATTTTAGTTGTGAATCGGTCTATGCTTTAACACGCAGTGACACCCCATAACGGACTCACGTGAACATGATGATACTTATCTCAAACTTGAAATCACAACAGGTGGAGAAGTATACAGTAATAACTATTGAGGTAAAACTACTAGAATCGTAGTTCATACATTATTTCACTGAATTATTTGTTTAGTAGGGTGACAGGAGATGAGGTTAAAAAATATAATCACAAAAAATGTTAAGTTTAATAATAGAATTGAACAATTTAACCTTTCTCACAGAGAAAGAGCTGCACATAGATGCACTGTACGACCGTGTGTGAATGTAAAACTGTACTGTAAAACACTTTGAGTGAAAATCAGGACTAGATAAGATAAATATATACTTAACTATTATCATTTCTATCTTTTCATCTTTTGTAAAACACCTCTCCAGTTCGTCTGGAGCTGAGCACACGGCGTGCTTTACTTTAATTATGCCACTTATTGTTATAAGCAGCACATGCTGCACTGCTCCTCTTATCCACAGTCTCCTTTTTCATTTTTTTCAATTTCCTAGTCACTTAGTTTTATGAAAGAAGAAAGCATGGGTCATTATAATGTGTCTGCGTAGTGTGAGTGGAAATAATAACACCTTAGCTTTGATGCACAGTCGTGGATTGAGGTGATGTATAGAGAGGTTCGGGGAGAAATGTCACATGTTCTTTCCTGTTTTTCTGCGTGTCCTACCCATTTCCTTCATCATTATCCAAACTTATATCTTCACTTTTAAAGTAATTGGAAAATCTGTCTTTTCATTTCCCCGCCACACTTGCCTAACCATAGCCTAGAACATTACAGACACAGTCACGATATGTCGTCTGACACTACACCCCCTAATATATTCTATGCATCTGAGTGTCCGTGGCTCTGGAGGTGGGTCACGGTCGTTCGCTCATCGGAGAGGTCGGCGATTCGATCCCCGGCTCCTCCAGTCCACATGTGTCCTTGGGAAAGACACTGAACCCTGTGTGACTGATGGAGAAGCACTATGGAATCACTGTAAAGCACTTTGAGTGGTCGTTAGGACTGGAAAAAACACACTGAAGTCTGTTTAACATTTCTCTTGAGGTTATATTGAATTATATGTCTAAAAGACTTTGTTTGCAGTCTTGCTTATGTTTTATTTTCACATGAATTTGAATAGATTTAATTCAATTAATCTCATGTACTTATTGTGAGAAAAATGACGTAAAAAACACCAATGAGAAGAATCTGACACATTATTCCTCCCTTTTTTTGTCATGAAAATAGAAAAGTTGAAGGACTATGTCGTCAGGTGTAATATATTTCTTAATGTCTTATAAATTCCGAAAGTGCACATATTTACAGAGCTGCAAAGTGGGAGGAGATGTTTGAGGTTTTAGGCGTTTTGCCCAGAAGGAAGGTGAAAGTTTCCCCCCCATAGATCATCAGCATCAGATAATGTCTTGTTCTCTGAAAGTTCAGGTAAAAGCCTGTGTAGGGAAAACTTCAGTGGTCAAACTTAAATATGACTCCCGAGGTGCATTTCAATAAGGAATACCAATCTCCGAGCTTAAAATGTCATACCATTCACTACTAAGGTCAAGTTGGAGCTAAAGCATCCATAAAGTGTTTACCATTCCCAGTAGGCAGAGAGAATTCCACATAAACAAACTTGTCCAGCGCTGTAAGAGTGAACTTTGTGCAAGTTCCCCCAGCTCCAAAAGTTAATCTTCCTGAGAGACCCTCCCCACCAAGGTTGGGCACACACACAGGTAACAACAAAACCCTTACACCATGCCGGTGGGTTAAGATGGTTAATCAATAGAGATGTGCACTGAAGAACCAATACACTGCTGTTTCTGCCTGAAGAGGATATCATCTCTATGTTGTTGTGCAGAGCCTGTAAAGACCGAGCTGTGTGGGCATTATTTTTGCTGTTATTACCTCAGCACCAGGAAGTCATGTTTTCGTCTGTTAGACCCCATCACTCAAAAACCACCGACCGATTTCCCCTTATTTTGTGGTGTGTATCCGGATCAGGGTCCGGGGGGGGGGTGGATCCAGGAAGTTTACTTTACTTTCTTTGGGAGATAGGATATTTTTCAACCTCTTGTCTTGTTTTCTCAGAGAATAATTCATGGAGGTTGATTTAAAAGTCAGGTCTGTTAAGGTGACTGATATTTTTGAGTGTGGGCATAAAAGTTTGGCTCCTTTGAATTTTAATGTGGATTCATAAGGGGTCTGTTGAGCCTTGGCGAAGGTATGCACTTTACAGCCAGACAATTTATGCAGTTGTATCTCAATATAAAACTTTGCACTTCAGCCTTTGCTTATTGCCCTCCTTCTGTCCCACCACTGCCAAGCTGCATTGTTTGCAACATCTAACCTATAACTCAAGAAAAAATTTGAGATATTGGAGCAGGGTTGCAGCCATCAATCCTGATTCATGGTTTCAGTTCACCGACTGCGAAACAACAACAACGTGTTTGGGGAGGATAAGCTGTAGCTCAAGAGCATGCAAACGTCAAAGGTATTTGATATATTAGCTGTTGTAATGTTTGTAAAGACAATTGGGACACTGGTGTGAAATTATATCTTTATCATCTCTTCCTTGTTAAATGTGCTTATGTCCCATTACTGCCTGCTAGAAGGGCCACTGCAGTGTGTGAGTGAAGCTGCTTTGGAGCAAGATATATAGTGCAGGCATCATTTTCTCCCCAGTCTTTAATCATCCGGACGCATTTTGTTCATCCGTTCTTTTTTTTTTCTTCTTCTGTTGCGTCAGGTATTTGATGGATGGTGGCGAGTCGAGCTCGGAGAGTGAAATGGAAGTGGACAACCAGAGTGAAGAGGAAATGGATACAAAGGTTTGTTTGTGTTGTTTTGCGTGAGTCTACAAAAAAATAATGATCATTCTTGTTGGTAACTATCAGTTGTAATATCCTGTCCTTGTTGTTATTGCAGACTCCACAGAAGCAGGAGAGACGAGTCACCCCCAAAAAAACCGTTGTGAAGAGTGAAGACGATGATGAATATGGTGGCTCCACTGATATGGACGAACCAGGTTTGCATCAAACTACTTCAAGTGGTTAACTGAACTTTACCTGACATGTGGTTTAAGATTCGATCTTCTAGAGCAGGGGTGCCCACACCTTATAGGCTTGTGAGCTACTCTTGAAATGACCAGCTCAACAAGATCTACCGACCAGATAATGTTGGTATCCATTATTTGGATACCAACATTATTATTAACCTCAATTTCTTAACGTTGTCATTGTGAACACATTGAGCTGCCGGCAAAACAACAACATAATATGCTTGTGTCGTTGCAAATTGAACGGGCGGTTTGTAGCAGATCAGAAAACAGAAAGCTTTCATCTAATATTCTCAGTTTCCTGTACTTTTTTTTTTAGATGTTTTTGCATTTTGCCTTTTAATTAAATGTGAAAAATAGAGAGAGAGAGAGAGAGAGAGAGGGAACTAGGCAGAGAGAGAGGGGATCAAATGCAGAAGTGGTCCCCTGCTGAGAATAGAACAGTTATCACCAGATGCCCTACAAGGTCTTAACTTCTGCAAAATGCTTTAATTAATACCCGTTTTGTTTTTGCCTGGGAAAGGGAGTTTTACTTTCTCTCTCTTCGTTCAATTTGCATATTAAAATGGGCAAAGTTTATCGCTCCACTGCTGCAGGGTCACCCACCACAAATTAATTGTAATGAGACAAAACTTTCGGAGACGGGAAAACAATATTTACTGTGACAAAGCAGAAAACAAAAAACTCTAAGGTTCACCACCCTGTAAACTAAGTAGAATGCAATACAGTAGTTTAATTTAGCATAATAAAAAAGCTCACTCTCTTAAAAAATAGATAAACATAAGGTGGACATGTGCGTTACACATATCATACATGTACTTTAATATATATAAACATATATTTATATTAGTAAAGATCCCAAAACTGAACGATAAGTGGTGGTGACTCATGGAAAGTGATTAATTCCTTCAGCTCAAATATCTAGTGTAGGGGGAGAGGGCAGCAGCGGAGCTGGAGAGGACTGAGTGAGTTGAGAAGAGCAAGGGGAGAATGTGAAACCCAGAGAAAGAGGCAAATGGGATCAGCTTTATGAAGCACTTGGAAACGGCTCGGTTTGATAACTCGACCGTGTAAAGAACATGAACAACATACATGCTGTCGATGGGAGTTTGAGGGAAGAAACAAGGAATCGCTGTGAAGGGACTTGTGCATGATTCTCATTTCTATGTTAATTCGAGGCCAGAAGTAAAGTACCGGGTTGCATCACTGAGGACACACACACATATAGGGAGAGGACGTTTTAATTAGAGCTTCTTCCTGTTTCCCCCCCCACAACAACCCATGATTGTGTGGTAATGGAAAGTGTAGCCAACAAGGTGACATTGCCTGAACTGCTGATGAAAATACATCCTGCTTTACCTCTGCTTGCTCTGCATAATGAAAGTTAATAGTATTTTATAGAGGACATGATGTCAAGATTACATTATTTTCATCATAGGGGCAGCATTGTTTGACATTTGACTTTTGGATTCAATTGGTTTTAAAATGAAGGACAGAGTGCAGGGATAATAATACATCATAGGAAATGATTTGAACTAGGAAACAACCCTGTGTTTTTTTAGGTGAATTGATATTTTCCTCAGGGAATAACAATATTATTATTACCCTGTCCATCTGTTTCCGTTTGAAAAGCTGCCCACAAGCTGCAGTTTTGATCTTGGATGCATGAAACTTTTCACGCTTAAACTATTTCATTTTCAGCTTGACCTTTGCTATTATTGTAATAAATGACGTGTCAGTTTTCTTGTTAAAAATCTCCTGTATTAACTCTTGGTTTCACAGGAGGTGATGATGACGACTCTGCCGTGGACACGGAGGACGAGCTGCAGAGGTAAACACAACCATGTCCAAACTGCTCTGTGTGATATTGAGGTGAACCGGTTTGTCTTCTGTGTCCAGTGTGGTCGTTGACTCCATATCTGCTCCCACAATGCACCAGTAGTAAACTGATCCATAGATTGTGTGAATGAAAATGTGTTAATGTGGTGTTCACTGTATTCATCGCTGCCCCAAAATTGATCCACAGTATAAACGTTGTTTAAATTTATTTCCTCGTAAAACATTTGAAAACCCAATTTTAAATCCTGCATTATTTACGTGCATCTTGCAGTTGTTGTATTTTTCGGCACATTACTGCCACCTGCACATCAGTGGACTAATGCAGCCACGTTGGTAGGAATGAAGATTGTGTCGCCCTCGACTTGAAGTTGAACTTCTGAACTGCTCTATAATGTCGAGCTGTGGGTTTTCTGTGACGACCATTAAAACAAGTGTCCAGACAAGACAGAACGGGAAGGAGACAAATGAGGTTCCTTCTCTTCAGAGACAGGCAACATGGAGCATAAGAGACAGAGTTGGGTCAAGTTTTGTCTTTTTTGTCCTTGTGTTAGAGTGGAGAAGGAGAACAGACAGAAGAAAAAGGTGTCAGCCGGTGTGAAGACGGTGAAAGAGGAGGATCCATACGGGGGGTCGACAGATGAAAACACAGACGCTGAGGCTGAAGAGGATCATCCCATCCCTGAGCTGCCAGGTGTGTCCCTTTGTTCTTATCCCCGTGTCCCGCGGTCTCTGTCGTCTGATCCTGTTCACGGCAGAAGGAAAAATGTCCTCCCCTCCATCGTGGCCCACTGCAAACACAGACAGGAAATAATTGGATGTCTCTTTTGCCTCTCGCACCACTTTCTGTGTTTATTCATCCTAACTTTGCTGCTTCCTGCCCTTCACCAAAGGACACCAATAATTACACTCATATGAGTTTTGTGCGCTTCAGCTAAACTCTTCTGCTACTTCCTCTTCAATCGTTTCTTTCAGACTTCCTGAGTGGAAAGCACTTTTTCCTCTACGGTAAATTCCCTAACAACGAGCGACGCCTGCTGCTGCGATACATCGTGGCCTTTAATGGGTGAGAGAGACTTCTAGAAATAACTCGACCAGAAAAAAGATGTGGCAGGAATTGTAAATGCCTGTTATTAAATCTCCGTTGTATGTGCTGTTGTCTGTGCCGCAGAGTGATCGAGGACTACATGACGGAGAAGGTGCAGTTTGTGGTGACCAGTGAAGGCTGGCATGACTCTTTTGAAGATGTGAGTTGTTGCCACTGTTTGCCTTTCATCAGTATTTCCTTGCCAGTCATGTAAGGACTTCTAATTCGCCCTTGAGGATTTGTGTAAAGGCGGGTTTGCTTTTATTATTCCCTTCTACACACAAGACGGTTTTGTGATGTTAATCACTCCAGGGAACCTTTTTTAAGTGCTCAGTCAAGTGCTCAAATGACAATCGCCTCAAAAAACCTCAGAGGGGAAAAGCAGAAAAGGTCCTGGCAAGGTCGCATCTTAGCCGTTGTCCTTGAAGCAGTAAACACTTGCAAATTTTCAAGGTTTTATTAAAATAAAAGAAATGAAGAGAATTAGTGTTTTTGCCACCCTGGTGAAAATGCAGCAGTGCTGGGATAAAGTAGCTTTTGAATCAACTTGATGTTATCGGTGTAAATAGTGTTTCAGCCGTTTGAGGTGCTTGTTAGTGTCTGAATGAGCGATGCCTCTTCCTCTGTGAGCGTATCTGTGATGTAACAAGACCACCTCATGACCTGTCCATGTCTCTGTCCCCCCCGTCACAGGCCCTGATGGACAACGGCAATCTGAACTTTGTCAAACCCACTTGGATCCACTCGATCAACGAACGACAGAAGCTGCTGCCCTATCAGCCGTACTCTGTCGTCCCCTGAACAAGTCGCTGTGCGGGGGGGGGAAGCCATAGACTGTTTGTTTGTTTGTTTGTCTTTTTTCAGGTTCATTGCTCTATTTAGAAAAAGCTAATTCTAGTTCATTATTGATGTTTTTTTTGTTATTTTTTACTTCACATGGAATTTCCTCAGCCTTTGTCCACAAAATGATTCACCTTTTGGTCAAACTGGGAGAAAAATATCTAATTAAATGGAGGTTCAGGTTTAAATTTATTGTTAAACCTTCATTTGAAGCTTGTTAAACGTAGCTTGGCCACAATGCAACATTATCATGATCAGTCTTTTCCTCATGAACGAAGCCAACACAGACTCAAGACTTGTTTTGGTCTCCTTGGTCCTGTTCCGTCGCCCGGCCTCCTCCGGCTCTGTCTGGAAATGAGTCGTCACCCTGTGCCGACTGCCAGCGGCGCTGATGAGACCCCGACTCGTGTAAGTGGGCAGACTATTATGAGACCAGGCTGCAGTCGGCTGAAAGGTGCCAGCTATTCAAGGTTGCTGCGTTTTTCAGATCCAAAAATGAAGTCTAGGGAACTGTGTTAGTGTGATGAATTGACTTTGTGTGAGTGTGTGTGTGTGTTAAAAGGTTTTCAACCTGTTTTTGATTTGGTTTTATTTGTGTAAAATATTACAAGAGATGGACTCGCTCAACGGATGTGAGATTTCCTGAAAGGGCTTCACGAGGAAATGTTGAACTTTGCTTTGCTCGCTTTTCCAAAGAGCCTTGAATAGCTCCTGATTTTTCATGTCCTTTTATGTTTCCTAATTATTTTGTCTAAATAGAAATAAAAAAAGGTTTTTAATTAGCTGTGCTGCTCGACGTGGTTCATCAAACTGTCCTTTCACTCAGCTGCTCTCGTCTCTTCCTCTGCCTTCGTCTCCGGGTTTGTCACTCAAGAGGCACTTTCGCCCTTTTTCATTCCTTCTCTCATCTCTCGCCCTCTCTCCTCTCTCCAATTTCCTTCCCCTCCTCTGCGCCCTGCAGCCACTCAGTCTCCTGCTCTCCAGTCAAGAGGATTAGAAAGCTGGAATGTGGATGATGGACACAGAATCATGAGGGCTGATTACATGGGAGGGAGACGGCCTCGATTCTTTCTTTTTTTTTTTAAGGATTCCAATGAGATCAATTCGCACACACTCATCAGGAGGGGAGCATGTTAGTACAGTTTCCTGCAATTTAGCATCAATCATGTGCTTTTCATAACCGTAAGAGGGGAAGGTCACAGCCGTTCACGGGAGCCGGACAATTTACAGCAGCTTACGCCATCACCACGGTTCAATGTCACGTTGTCTTTTAGTGCCCATCTGTTCTCAGGGTGTCATGGAGGGAGGAGTGATTTCAAATGGTCCCACTTGACAGGTCGGCTCTGATCTGACAGCGACGTTTCCTCACCAATCTCGTCTCTCTGATCTCCACCGGTCACATTTATGTTTCTGCTCTTAGCATTTTTATGGCTCCCACAGATCTTGAGCGTGACCTTGAGGGACGAGGTCTTGTTTGGGTTTTAATCCTCATTGTAT
This sequence comes from Limanda limanda, assembly GCF_963576545.1. Classification (NCBI taxonomy): domain Eukaryota; kingdom Metazoa; phylum Chordata; class Actinopteri; order Pleuronectiformes; family Pleuronectidae; genus Limanda; species Limanda limanda. The sequence goes on along the minus strand of NC_083646.1, from coordinate 6,494,310 downwards.
TTGACACAACGTTGGCTGTCTTCAGCTGATGGATTTTTCTCTTTATTTACCTCCGGCGAGGAGATTATGTTTTCATTGCTGTTTGTCTCTGAGCAGGATTACAGCTGCTCAAACCTCTGAACTGACTTTGTTAAAACTTGGTGCAAAATTGTATTTCCTTGCAGTGAATTGGATTATAAATCGATGATTTTGTTTTTGTTCACAGCTCGTCAACACCACATCCATATCCCGACTTTGCACTAGAGACTTTCATCAACACACCCACTCGCTCGGGGGGAATCTGCTGTAGTATCTCCTGCTGAATTCTCACATGTTTTTTCTCTGCGTTTTTCAATATTTTCACCATGTCCCCGTGTTTTTTAACTCATGGATCTTGATGAATAATATAAATCAGGCATACCTTATATCTACGGGTGAGGGGGATTTGTTGCAGCTCCATCAGATTAAAGGCTGGATCTTGGAGTATCGTTTTAGTTTATGTCCCCTAATAAAGTTTTTCTATTGGTCAGTTTAAAAAAAAAGATCTACGTTATATTTTAAGACAAAAAAACTTTCTCAAACCAGCCCAGCTTCACTTACTCTTAATCATCACCCTACGTTATCATGCAGGTAACGTACAATGTAAAAAAATAAAAAAGGATTCCATCAGTGCACATCTGCTCCACTGGAACGAATGTGGCTCAGTTTGAAGATTAGAGTGTTTACGCTTATGGAGATATAAACCAATATAGACAAAAATGCACATTCTGATACAAGTACAGTGTTTTGCAAGGATTGCTGTTCTATATCCACACTTCATGGGGTGGAAGTTCTCAAACTAAAGTTTTGCCTCAATCATCAGAATGAAGAGTGAAATGTATTCGTTCAACATTAGACATCCTGGTTCCATAATCCATAATCAGCCAATCATAAGGAAGCTCACTGAATCACGGTATCTTGTTTAAATTGACAATTCCTCTCTGTGTCACGGATTCTGCTCGCCCTCTTTCACCTCTTCTTTCTCCAGTTGTTCTGCTGACAACCTGTTGTTAGCTGCAGCCTTCTTTTATTTTGAAAGACAGACACGAGATTTAAAATTTTCATCAACTATGAAAAGCTTTTTCCTCAGAAGTCGAAATTGAGATGCTTTGGCTTCACTTTTGCGAAGCTGCCATGTCATCCATCTTTACATCCATGTACCAGCCTATATTTAGTATCATTTATCGTTGGTATATCTAAAGGTATAAATAGATCATACTCTGTATAGTGGTGTATACGTTAAGGTATAGTAATATACTAATATATAGGCCTTTATAATTCATCTTTAGGTATGATGCTCTGTATGGTGTTGTATACATAATAATATACTATTGTAGACTATATATTATCTACAGTATAATAAGTTATATCTTTAATATACCTCAAAGTATGATAGTATGTATAGTATGTCTTTAATGGGCTACACCCTTTAGTGTAGGTGTATACAGGCTACCTGGAGGTATACTAGCCACGCCCCCAATATCAACCTCAGCCAATAGCGGCAGAGTATGTTGCCGCTGCACCAATAACTGACTTGCCGAGTTTTGTGCGTAAAATAAGCGTAAAACTCCACCTCTCCTCTTCCTCCTCTTCCTCCTTCTCCTCCCATCTTCACCTCTTCCTCCTCTCCTCTCCTCCTCCTCTCATCCTCTTCTCTTCCTCTCCGATTCCTCCTCTCCCCTCCTCACTCCTCCTCCCTTCTTCACTTTCCTGTTCACCTATCCTCCTCCTCTCCTCCTCTCTTCTCTTCTTCTCACCTCTCCTCCTCTTCCTCCTCTCTCCTCCTCCTCACTCCTCCTCCCACCTTCACTTCTTCCTGCTTACCTCTCTTCACCTCTCCTCTTCCTCCTTCCTCCTCCTCCAATCTTCACTTCTTCCTGCTCACCTCTCCTCCTCCTCCACTCCTCCTCCTCTCCTCCTCTCCTCCTCTCCTCTCCTCCTCTCCTCCTCTCCTCCTCTCCTCCTCCTCCTCCTCCTCCTCCTCACCTCCAGCTGTTCCCATCCTCCTCCTCCTCCTCCGCCTCCTCTGTCTGACTCCCAGCGCACTGACCCGGGCTCTGTCCGCGGGAGAGGAGGTGAACTATGTGACGGAGCTGCGGAGCCTCGGTGATGCTCTGTGTGTGATCAGACTTGTGTGTGTGTGTGTGTGTGTGTGTGTGAATCTGTGTTTGTGTACACGGACCATGTGTTTCTGTTGGCTCTCTGTTGGAGGGACCTTCGGCCGGATGCTGCAGCCCGGCCGCCCGGTGATGCTGCGAGGAGAGCGGATCTGAGTGAGCAGCTGCAGGGGGGGGGGAGACCCACCCACCACACCCAGGGTGAGGGATTCAAACCATTATTTCTACATCTCAGCCTCTGTCTATTGAGATCTGACTCCATCAACTGCATTCGACTTGTTGCTGCTGTAGTAAGTGTTTTTTTTTTTTACTTTCCTCAGGTCAAAATGTGCATTTGAATCCAAAACGAAAATCTTGTAAATTGGATTCTTAAATGGCAGCTTTTAAAAAGAGTTATCAGGGTCAAATGTCAAGAATAAAAACGTGTGTATGGGCTTTATTTAAGCTCTAATTACAGATTCTGCTTCAGTGTGAATCTACCATACACTAGAAAGCAGGAGAATCAAAGAAGTCCTGTGGAAGTTGGGATTTCATTCTTCACCCTGGTCTGTTTATATGCACTTCAGATATTTTCCCTTCTGCACAAACATCCACACATGACTCTTTTAAGGGTTTTTTCTGTGTTGTATACAGTGGTGGGAAGTAACGAAGTAGAAATACTTTGTTACTGTACTTAAGTAGATTTTTCACATATCTGTACTTTACTTGAGTATTTATTTTCCTGACGACTTTTTACTTTTACTTGTTACATTTGAACAAAAATATGTGTACTTTCTACTTCTTACATTCTCAAACTGGCTCGTTACTTGAGCGGCAAAGGTTGACGCAGCACGCCTCTACGCACCTCTCTCTCTCTCTCTCTCTCTCTCTCTCTCTCTCTCTCTCTCTCTCTCTCTCTCTCTCTCTCTCTCATCTAGGGTTCAAAATTTGTAAAATTATACATTACATACATTATATTCATATTGTTGTTATAATTTTTCAGTCAGTTGAGATAAATCTTGAGGAGAAACATTTTGGTTTGTTTTGTGTCTGTATAGGCCTACTATAAAAAGCACTTTGCATTTTTAATTTTGGTACTTGTACTTTTACTTTTGATACTTAAGTAAATTTCAACACCAGATACTTTTGATACTTAAGTACTTTTAATATGAGCTACTTTAAGACTTTTACTCAAGTCATTTTCTGACGGGTGACTTTCACTTTTACCGAAGTCACTTTCAGGTAAGATATCTGTACTTTTACTCAAGTATGGCTTTCAAGTACTTTATACACCACTGGTTGTATTTTTTTTTTAATGTGCATTACATGGTTTTTCTAACATGACGACGCCTCAATGTGATCGAATCATTTGGAATCCATAAACAGAGAGATATACCCTTTTATGAAGTTCTCTTTGTGATTCTCTCCGGTGGCAAAGCAGCATCGTGTTGACGCGTTTTCTCAGAAGTGAAGAATCTCAGTCTGAGGAAACACTTTCTGAAGCGTCAGATCTAGAAAGGTCAAAGAAGCTTATTTGGCAGCGAGACATTTGGTTAGATGTGTAAATGGCAGCCAGCTGTGATAACGATTTCCTCATCCTCCTGTCATCTTGCCACTTTGATGGTCGATGTGTGATCGTGTTTTTAGTTCTCCTGTAATTTCACGCACACATCTCTCGGAGCTGACTTCCAAACAGCAGCTTGCTAGTGTTCTTGAATAAAAGATGGGAGTCGATGCAAAATTGCTTCTTGAATAAAAGATGTCGGTTTGTAGAATCGCCTCCGGGTTGAGGTCTCCTCATGTGACTCTGTGCTGAGGTTATTCCCTTTAGTTAACAGATCCAGCCGGATGTCACATAAAAAAAGTAAAAGTCCAGCGAGAGCATCTTTGTTTTCCTCTCTGGCTCATTTCACCTCTTTGGCGGGAGAGCTGATGTTTTATTGATTATCGTCCGTCTCAATATTTTTCACTTGATCGTTACCAGAAAGAGGCACATCTTTCTGGTAAAAATCCTCTTCATCTGGCCTCCCCTGTCTGTCATGATTTGAAGGACATGACCTTTTCTTTCCCTCTCTCCTCTCACTCCATCATAATTGGTGCCATGGCAGCGTGTGGGCAGCTGATTGAGTGTACAAGGAATATGAAGTTTCAAAGCTGCACAGACTTATGTGTGAACAGCTGCTTCTCATCCAAATCTGTGTTGGGGTGTTTTCCTCTTGACAAGTGAACAAACAAACCCGCATGTGTCTTTCCCGACTTTAGTTGTTGCTCTAAAAAGCTTCTTTTGGAGGAAAAATAAGAAATCGTGTGAATGATCCTGTGTTTTATGGCTCAAGTTCACTGTCCTGCAATTTTCTATTTGTCTGCTGAAGTTACTGCACGACTGCTCGTTAAAATAGCATCGGACAAAGGAACTCGAGGAGCTGTGGGAGTGACCGAGAGCAGAGGAGAGACAACAGTGAATGTGTTTAGTCCCGATCCCGGCTGGGTTCATTATCCTGCAGCTGAACGGCTGCACAGTCCCACTGGCTGGGACTCGCTCCTGCGTCTCAGTGAAAGGAATGAAATATGTATCGCACATTATGTCGTACGGCTTCAGCACAGCTGGGGCAAAATATGAAGGAGTCCTTTGTGTTGTTGTTTTTTTTCTTCCTGTGGCGTTGGGCAGACGAAGGCCACAGAAAGTAATTGACCTGTCAAGTGTCTCCAGAGAGGAGCTGCAGAGGAGGAACAGGAGATTAGACGAGAGGAGACGGAGACTGGGAGACGGGGACGGACTGGCGTCGGCTGCTGGATGTTATTAAAGGGAGATTAAGGACAGAAAGGCCATCAGACAACTCGAGATTGAAGGAGTGAGGTCAGTTTATAAGAACAAGACTGGAAACCAATGTAATGGAAAAAAAAAATACAAGCTTGTCTCCTGCAGTTAAAATGAGGTAGTGCTGTCTGTTATTCCTCGTAATCCTCCTGTGATGTGCACTTGAATCCAGCAGCACAAAATATGGAAATGGCAAAATGGTTTCCCAGCAAAGACGATGTGTCTCAGGTTGTATTTTTTTTTAAAGTGTGGGACAGAAAAACAAATGATGGACCAGAGGCTCAGCCTGAGGCAGCTGCTGGTGCTGATAATGTAAAGATGGTTAATTGAGTCTCTGTTCGAGGGCAGACGTCGATAATGTATAGAGCAAACATGACTAAAGACAGCTGGTGAACTCATGTTCCCTCACATGACATCAAGCGTAGAAATCGACTAGTATAATACTAAATATTAACAGCGTAGAAGGATATTTGTGTAATGAGATATCTTAAATAAAAGATGTATTCCCTCTGCTAAAGACCTTATGTTTTTTTGGTTTGTTTCTTTTTTTGATATAAAGCAGGATTTTGTAAAAGCTACCGGACAGATTACCACAAACCTTGATGTATGGTTATGGAAGGAGATATGGAAAGAAACACTCATTTCTTTATCGTTGCCAGATATTCTTCCACATTTTCGTTGATTTCTCAGAGAATAATTCATAGACCCCGATGAAAATGATCAGGCATGTTTAGGGGACTGATATTAATAAAATCAAATCTGGATCTAGTGAATTTAAGTGAGGTTTCATAAAGGGACACCTCTATTGAGTGCAATTCTGGTTTGACGTGTGTTTAGACTTTTTAGTTTGGTCCATTTTTCCAATCCACTTACATGGAAGAGGCAGGGTTAATGGGCTATGCTGCAGCCAGCCACCAGGGGGCCACCGACATGTTTTGGCTTCACTTATATCGTCCATCGTTATACACAGGCTTTGGTCTTACACCTTGTTATCTCCGAACATATCTGCTGGTTTATTCTGAATATTAGATCGATGCCTTTACTTTGCAGCTACGTTTTCCTTCTTCCCCCGAGTGATGTTGTGGCTCAGGCTTAAATCTGACTTTGAAGTTCCCGTAATGAATCAGTACAAAGTAGATTGAAGTTATAATGAGCCTCAGAACAGATGCTTCAAACATGCACTGTAACATTTATGCAGCTTGATAAACATCTGGGCTGTTTCCCCTGCTTGTTTGGCCTGTTGCTTGGACACCACAGTTTCCTAAGACCTCGACAGCTGAGCTCAAACGCTCAGATTTAATATTAATAAATTGGATGTCTCCTTTTTTTTTTTACTAAACTGTGGTGAAACAATTAGGTTTTTAACGAGATGTCGGTTCTTCTTGAGAAACGTACCCGCTGATTAATGTTAGTCAAGGAAACCGATCTTCATTCATCAGCTCAATACTTCATCGTTAGTAATCGGACAAGTTTCCAGTCCAGCTGCTTTTTTCTGGCTTTTTTCTCTTCCTGCGTCCCCCCACAGTGATGTTATTGTACAAAAATCTGACCTGAAGAAACACACCTCAGTAAATGAGGTGCAGCTGCAGCACTTGTGCATGTCCACACTTTAAGAGACGTGCAGCTTCGCGTCAGTGGCCATGTGTGAAATTGAATCGTTTTCTCGGGAGCAAGGATCATTGCCCCCCGTTCATGTTGCATTCCTCTAAAAAATCAATAGAAACTGCTCGTGGCGTCGCAATAGTCGTGAAGCAGGACACACACACAACAAGTGTCAGTCAGAGCCAAACTCCTTTAATGATTTATTACTGAAATCTCTCAGTGATCTCACCTTTCGATCTGCTCGCATTTTTCCTCCAGTGATAATTATCTATTTGGTTTGTGTTCACAAAATAAGTTTTAGCATCTCAGCTTCTGTTGAAAGGTGTTTGTTGAATTATTTGACTGATGAATTTTGTGATTCTTAATCAAATTCTTATTAGAATCCTTGAATGCAGCTGGATTCTCATTCAGATGAAGTTTTAAGTTTCTGATCAGTCGCCTCTGACACGATTTTGAGGCTTGAATCCTCCTGGTTTCCATTTCCAGTTTAACCAGTATAGACGTTGGATTCGGCTCAGGTTGCTTAGGTCAGTGTGGAGAGGCTGAGAGCATTGACAGAGATGCAGTGGCTATTTGCTTTTATATTTTATCTGCATTCATAAACATTACATCGAGATTTGTCAAAATGTCGTCTCGACCTAAATCACAAAATGTATCACGGTTTGTGTTTTGTGATGAGAAACATTTGATTTGTCTTGGTTCTTATCCCCAGAGGTTAATTCATTGTCAGACGATAGTCGGTGGGTTCAGAGACTGTTATATGTAAACATTATTAGTTAGTCATTGAGATAAACAGCAGGTGGCACTAAGCTTCCATTCGAGTGATGCTAAAAATATGCAGAAGACAACAGGACAAGAAGGTGAATGGATTGGAAGTGGTTACGGTTTACAGGTGAAGGTTCCTCGTCGATGATCCAGGACTGAATTATTTGATTTTAACCAATGACTGACTTTGCTCCTCGGTGGTTCAGCAATTTCTCCTTAAACAAAAGTTAGTGTTTCAGAGGACGCGCTGCAGACATGTGATGGATTTGACAAACAAAAAAGCTTTTTTCTCAGCGTCACTGAAGTGATTTCGGATGAAAGATGAAGAAGAAAGACAAAGAATCTGTAGTTTTTCAGTAAATCTGAATAAAGCTGTGTTCGTAAAGCTGTCAATTTAAAAAGAACTTCAGTGTAGAAAAGAGATGCTTCAAGCGTGCTTCAGTTTCACTACTTGTTTGTGTTCTTAGATCATTATTTTTGCAGTGAGGCAGTTTCCTGCCGCACACAAACGCACACGTATAAAACAATCTAGTTTTCAAAGAGAAAACAACAAAACATTCCAAAGCTTTCTCTCAGCTCGGGTCCCCGGGGCCATGGCTTCCTTTGCCCGCCCTGTTGCAATAACCCTGATTGCTGCAGTATTTTTATGATACCTGTGTTAAACAAACTGATTTCATAACCTGCACCAACTCCATTGAATTGTCCAAATTATCAGTGTCAGAGTGCAAGCGGCATAGTTTGAGCAAATCGAAGCACAAGCAGGGATTTGAGGGAAAAGGTCTGAAGGTGAAATCCATGAAACCTCCTGGTCCAAGAACATCATTTAATCCATAAACAGACGTCCATGCCCCCAACCCGAGCGGCTGGAAAGGAACTTCTCCATTTCAACACACACCTGCCCCCGACAGTAGCCCGACCACAGTAATGATGTTTTCGTATTCAAGTCGTCCTCTGACTAGAATCAATATCTAACTGTGTGGAATCAATGTTTGTGTCACGAAGGATAATATCTTCTATCAGGTGCTGTGGCCTGTGGTGTTGGGTCAACAGGCGAGGTTGGGTTATTGATTCTTCAGGGCTCAGCTCATCTTGGGTACGTGTTGATTTGCCGCTCAGCTGGTGGGTCGGGGTACGTTGTACTGCCAGGAGACACATGGTGGTGTGTGGGCGGTGCAGGTGGGTGGAGCTGGGGTCTCCGAGAAAGCATTCATGACCTTGACTGATAGGAGAGAAACTGCCAGTCAGCTCTGTCTCAACCTCCAGCTGCTGATAAATATTTAATGCAGTTTTTTGTGTGTGCTATTATCCAGCCTGCTTGTTAGAATGTGTCGGGTGGAGAGATAAGAAGGAGGAAGAACAGATCTCAGGTATTCTCATCATGTCTCCGCTCAGCAGAGTCACACAGAGTCGTTCAGCAGCTGGTGATTTCATGGTAGGTTTCAAGCAGAAGTTAGAAAATGAAGATCGATTGAAAACGATGGATAACATTAGGCTTTTTCATCCAGTCTCGTTTTTCCCTAGTTATTGTCTCCGACTAACTGTGGGAAATGTGCAAATGCTGAAGACGTCCAACACATGTCTTCACTGTGTGTGATCTCAGGCTCTGATCTGGTATTGACATCTGTCCAGATGAGGCCTGTCATGATAATGACCTAATCGACCACGATCATCGATATTGATTGTTGTAGCGACCGGTGTTGGACCACGTCTCCGCCCACCTATCAGAGGGGCAATTGATTCCTGTTTTCCAGAGTCACACCCACAAGCAGTCAATAATCCAATCACAACCCCAGACTACAGTCGGAGAGGATCTTCTGTTTTGCTAAATTACGTCGTAAAGTCATCGTGTCGTTCCAGAGCAGAAGCCTCAAGTCGGCAGGAAATACTCTGGTGGATGTTTATCACCTGTGGAGTTTTTCCTGGAGCTGCCGGCCCTGGTGGAGTTAAAGGGCCGAGGCTGGATTCCAACAATTGACCGAATTCACCACCGACGCTACCGTGACTGGAAGAACCTCGAAACCCCCTATCTTTGAGGGGTTGAGGTGGCCTTGATTTCACTGGAATGAACTGAATTTTGTTTTGCTTGTTGGGGAGACTGAAACTGATTTTCCACCTACACGGATTGAACTTGAAAATGGAGCATTTTGACTTTCAGTTTGGACCATGTCCCATCTGTTAACATGGGGGAGGTGGGATTTATGGCCTATTCTACAGCCAACCACCAGACGGGCATTTCTGATCCTTTGGCTTCCCCTCACTTAGGGAGCTGTAGTTATTAATTATGAACGTAATGATTGACAGCTGCGACTGACTCGTGACTGACTGAGAAACGGCTTCATATGAGCTGCAGGTTAAAAACCGAGTTGAGCTTTAATGTTCCCCGCGGGATAAGCCTTCCAGACAGCAATGAATAATAAATACATGGAGATCACAGTGAAAAAGACGAATAGAAAAACGCAGGGCAAAGCAGCTTTTGGAATATTTAACCACTCGTCTTTATGGAGTGGAGTTTTCCCGTTTTGTTTTATACGCCCACTCTGTTGGCTCTACTCTGCTGATCGACCTTCTCTTGTGGTGACGAGTCAGAGGTAGATAACAGGATTTTTTCCAAAAAAACATGAAAGGAAACGATTGACAAGTTAAAATGTTAAAAGATATAATCCAGACATGTCCTGGGACTAATAAAATGTGGATAATAATCTGTAACTGTGAAAGAATCAGTGAACTTGTTTAAATTAATAAATACAAATAATAGAATTACACAGGTTTGGACAGTTTAGATTATGATATTTAAGAGTGATGTGGAAGTGTCCTCGGTCAGACACTGAACCTCAAATAACCCCCGACGGCCGCTTCATCAGTGTGTGAATGAATGATGGAATGTTGTGTGAAGCTCTTTGAGTTGTCAACAAAACTAGACTGAAAACTGTTTACAAGTAATAATGGATGTAAACAATGGACAGATGAAAATATCTGCTTTGACTTATAATCAGATTTTTCCATGAAAATGTTCCGAAGCAGCGAAAATAAGATTCAGACACTGAGTTGAGACACACTGAAATCAAACTCTTCCTGAAAACAAGCTGTTAGGTTTCATTTTCACCATTTAAACTTGTTTTATTTTTACAGAAGAAGTTTATTCCTCCCTAACTCTGAGTTCAGTCGACTTCTGAGGCCAAAAAGAACCCGTCGAGTTCTAGGAGAACTTTTTTTTTCACTCTGTGGGTGTTTTTGAAATGATGGAGGGACAATGACAGGACACCTGTGGCTTTACGGGTCAGCTGTTGCACTGTTGGTATCAATGCGTCATAGCGTCCTGCGAAATGGTCTCATAAAGACAGATTTCCAGCCGCGGTGCCTCAATAACCTCTTTTCCCTTTCATTGTCCTCTGTTGTCAGGCTCTTCCATCTTTGGGGGATCTATTGTGAGACTAAGTGCACGGTGGGCAGCGAGGGGTCCCAGGGTCCTAATCTTCCTCTTCCTCATCTTCTCCACTGATCATGTCCACTGGAGCCAGACGATGACTTTCCACAATGAGTCAGAAGAGACCTTCCCTCCCTCCTTCCCTCCCTCCTTCTCGGAGTACAACTTCTCCGTCTTTGTCACCCACGACCTCTCGGACTTCCCCACCTCCTCCCCGCTGACCTCCTCCAACTGCACCAGCCCCGAGTCGGCCTCCTCCCCCCCGTACAACTTCTACGCGGTGCTGCTGGTGCTCCTCATCTTCTGCGTGGTGTTCGGCAACGTGCTGGTGTGCGTGGCGGTCTCTCGGGAGCGAGCTCTGCAGACCACCACCAACTACCTCATCGTCTCCCTGGCTGTGTCCGACCTGCTGCTGGCCACGCTGGTCATGCCGTGGGGCGTCTACCTGGAGGTGTGTGTGTATCTGTGTGTGTGTGTGTGTGAAACAGCTAATTTCCAGTGTAATGAACAAATATCTGGCATTTTTGCACAAGAAAACTTTTAGTTAGATAATGTTTTGTTGAAAAAATTGCTAATTATTCTCTTTAATTAATTCATTGATTAGGCTTTAACAATGAGGTCTAATTAGTCATTTAGATACATCATGTATTTATGGTAATAAGACAACTGACAAATCCCGTCTCACAGACCATATAAGGGGGTTCTTGATTAGAAATTAAATCTAAATGAAATTTAATTTAATTTCTTTGTGGCTGCACTACAGAATAACTATGGTCTATCAAGGAAACTGGGTTTAAACCAATGACTGATCCAGTCTAGTTAATATTCACGCTGCTTCATTAGTGTTACAACACTTGAAATTGGATTAAAATGTATAAAATGAGTGAAGAAATTGAAGTCAAACAGGTTGAAAGTGAAACTGTGTTTAATCACAGGTGGTGGGAGAGTGGCACTTCAGCCTCATCCACTGTGACATCCTGCTCACCCTGGACGTCATGATGTGCACGGCCAGTATCCTCAACCTCTGCGCCATCAGCATCGACAGGTGGGTTCTCTCCTCTTTGCTCTCGACACGGAGCCTTTGCTGGGTGCTTTTCACTTTTCTCAACGTGTGATATTCATTAATACCTACCTAGGCTGATTCTCTGTGGAGCTCAGACCTCCACACAGGCCCAACAGTCCGCCTGAATTCAATCGAGCTGCTACACACTCATAAACATGCCTGATTTTGTTTTTGTAGATCCTCTGGGAAATTGGTGAAAACGTCAAAATGCTTTATCTCACAATGTTAAAGAAAATGAATCTGCCCCAACATTTGATGTACAGGGAAATCGTTTGAGTAGTTTTTATGTACAGTAATCTTGCTAACATACAAACAAACAAACAGATGCAGCCGGGAAGCCGGGAAAAAAAACTCCTTGATGGAGGCAATATATCATCTCTATGGCCATTTTTTTATCCCGAATTAAGAAGAGATTGTTTTATGGAATCTCCTCTAACCTCCATATTTATTGGTGCATGCAGTGCTAAACCAAGAGCTAGCCACACAGGTGTCTGCATTCACACACATGCACTCTCACTCTCACACGGGCACGTACACAAACATCCTAAAAAACCCTCTGAGCTGCATCCATCACCTCGGAGCCGCAGGACAGAAGCCAGCAGGTGACGACAGGTTTCCACCGCGTCGCTTACGATGTCCTCTACAGTCGTTAGTGTTCGCTCGGTTCCCACGTAGATCAAGGAGAATATGTTTGATGATTTGGCGTTTGAACTGACGACCTCCTCACCGATTCGAGGGGACGTCACCGGACGCCCAGCGGGCAGGCCATCTGCGGCCGCGTCCTGATTCCTCTGACACATCGAGGCTGCACCACTTTGGTATTCCGGTGTAATAACCTAAGCTGTGACATTTCAAGGTCACAACTTTAATTTGAGGGTAATTGTTCTCTTCATGCACATTCTAGATAGAAATTAACACTATAAATTAACACTAACCCAAATAAAACATAATATTTTATGTAATTACTGTTTAATTAATGATGTTATTATTCTCCTGACCTTTGATTTAATGTCATCATTTCAATAAGATTTCTGTTCGTCCAACACAGTTTATGACCCTGGAAAAGTAGTGAAAATCTCATCAGCCCCTTCAACCTCTGGCTTTTGTTTGCCTTAACAATGGATACAATCAGCTTGTTTGCCCCGGGTCAATTGACTCCACAGTAAACACAAGGTTCTTATCGACTCTGGCTGTGATCGACAGTGACACCTGGGTGAAGTGCTTGCCTTCTTCTTCCTCCTCTTTACTTCGGCAGTCTAGATGCTGACACTGCACCTTTTCTGCCCAACGTTATGAAAAGCATTGAACTTCCAGGCGTTGGGCGCCTCAATTGCCATGAACGTTTTTATACTACAGCGATTTTCATTCTATTGTGCAAGATGGAACAAGACAAGCAGACAGTGAGGAGAAAGAGATTCTGGCACAGCTGTGATGTTGAACATGACGCACCGGGGAAAACCAGGAAGTCAAACTCCTGTACTGGAAATGAGTCGAACACCTTTTTAATGGGTTTAAACAAATCCTTGTTCTATGCGATGTAAACATTACACCTTTTAACCCGTTCGTATTATTAGCATTTAGCTCAAAGCTCCTTAAACATTCCCTTCTAGAGCTGCTAGCCTAACCCGGCCTAATGCTGTTTTGGTTCATGTCTGTCAAGGAAAACCAAACCTGCACAGTTTCTTCTTTGTTAAGATTTGCCGAATTCTTCATTATCAGTGTATCAAACTCAATTGAAGTAAAATGATGAAACATTCTCACTTTGTCCTCTTGGAGTAATATGATGATATCTCTCTTTTTAATGCCAGAAAAGGTTTGTGAGCAAATTCCTTGTCCTGCTCAGTCCCTGTTCCCGAGAGGCTTTCTTATCAGAATCATACAAAATGAATTCAATTACACCATCTCTTCACTGCATGTTCCAAGTTCTGACGCCAGAAGCTACAATTTAACCTATTGAAACCCAAATGTTGTACCTATTATTTTGGGTAGCTTGGGTAGCTGTGTTTTGTCGGTGACCCTCTGCCCACGTCGGGATTTCAGCGTGTCCCTGAAGAAGACTGCTCGCACACACGGCTCTAATTGGTTGTGACTCGCTGACAGTTATATGTTCCGTGTCCTTGAGGCTGTGAAACCGGCAGTGACAGCTTCCGTCTCTCTGAAGGTGAACCGGGAATTTGTTTGTCTGAGCCGCGAGTCAAGTGTTGGAGAGGTTTCTTTAAAATATGTCCCAACATGACAGCGAGATACTGAAGTCTGAAGGTGTGTGTCTGCTCCGTATTGAAGTGTGTGTTCAAATGCAGGGGGCCAGAGTGTGTGGGGGAGGAATGCTGATGTGCTGTCTGCGTGTTTCATCCTCCTCATTGTGTGTGTTTGCGGCTGCAGGTACACAGCGGTGGCCATGCCGCTGCTCTACAACACCAGATACAGCTCCAGGCGCAGGGTGGCGGTGATGATCTCTGTGGTGTGGTTCCTCTCGTTCGCCATCTCCTGCCCCTTACTGTTCGGACTCAACAACACTGGTAACATCTCATCTCCCATGTTCCCACTTACCTGCTAAACCTGATTGGTCCAGAACATGTGAGAGAAATTCAAAACCTAATAGGTGCGACTTGAAGCTCAGAGCGTCGAAGCTGCAGTGACTAGTTGGATATTGAATAATGAGTTAATCAAGTGCTGGTTGTTTCTTGTTTCTGCTGGCCCTGTGATTTGTCCAGTGTGCCCCCCCCCCCCTTTTTATTGCATCGTCAAAGTCAAAGTCGCTTTTATAATCACAGCCTTTAATGTTGAATTAATTTAGAATTGCCACCTAGACCTACATGAGAAGACCTTGTTTTTTTAAGAGAGAAAACATGATTTAATTAAAGAGCCTGTATTTCACTTTCATTAGAGAGCTTAAAAAAACCTTTTCGGCTAATTAAAGCTTTTGCTCTTTGGTCCTTTTTGGCCGGTTTTATTCTCCAATCCATGATATCCTGACAAAAAAGGTCTCGTGTAATGTATGCAAATTGAAAACTAAAGTTTGGGTACTTCGTGGTTTCTCCTCGGCTTTCAACGAGGTTTTAAACTTTGCCTTTCAACTTCTGTCTCTCGATGTGTCATTAAAAAAAGAAAAAGACGCATCTCGCTATCGGAGCACTTTGAGTTTTCTCATGCACAGAAAGCCTTTTGCAGCATCCTGGTCCATCTGTGCCTGAATTAAGATAGAAAACAAAAAAACGTCTGTGTAATCATTCAACTAAACTTAAATAGACAAGCTTGTACTTAAAGATCCATTAACACAGACACACGGAGCAGTCGGGAACATTTCCATATGTTGTGCTCATCGAGCGACAAATGATGTCAGCCCTGAAAACAAGTGGGTTCACGCAATGTTCGATTCGTTTGTTGTTTGGCAAACGGAGCAGCGGTGAACACGCCCGCCGGCTCACCTCGGCCTTAATGGAGGCGGCTGTGAGGAGGGACTTAAGCCGCGAATGCACCTGCATTGAACGAGGAGGAAAACCCTTGTGAGTGAGTGGAAGACGAGAAGCAAAGTGAGAATCCTGCAGCCTCAGTTCAACGCAGCAAGATACCGAACAAAAATGCATATTTCTCTCCTCAGTAATGGCGGTTGCTGGGTTTAACCAGTAGGTGATTTGCAGGGGGAGAGATGGAGATGCCATCGCCTTTAAACTAAAATCACCCCCCTTGATAACCTGTCAATTCTGCCATCCCCTCTCTGCCACCCCCAACATCCTATTAGAGAGTGTGGGTGAGCTGATGTTGCCGAATAAATCGTGGGATCCCCAACTTACTATGAAGAGAACTGATAAACTAATTGCCTGTCTCAGTCAGATTGACCGACAGCAGCAACGGGAGAAAACATCCATAAAGATGTTACTGTCTTCAGAAGACAGGCGGGACTCAGAACTCCGCGCAACTGCTTCTGTTTTGCATATCCAGGCAACAGGCATACAGTCAATCTTCTGGAGATACCCCCCCAAGTAATATTCACACCAGGTTAGAGGAAAATCCGTCCATCTGCGTGCTTAATAAATCATGAAAGAGAATAGTTTAGAATCAACAAATAATTCCCCGATTTCAAAAAGTCATTCTGCACACAGCAGTGGTGTTTACATCTCATCACAGCAACAAAATATCACAACTAAACTAAACTGAATGTTTCTTGAAAGCTACAGTTATGGATTGAACCTCCGTGAAGCAGCTGCTCTGGAGCTTTAGTTTGTTATTTAGTTAAATATGTTCAATATTTCCAATCTCCCCAAAAGGTTGGTTATGGATGGAAAATCCTTGAGGTGTAAATTTGAACTTCTTCAATTCAATAACAACAGGAAACACTCTGTCTGCTGATGAATATCATACGATAAGAGCCTCCAGCCGCCGCTCAATGCATCTTGGGAGGATATTGCTTTCTCAGTTGATGTCTTTGTGAAGTCAAGAATGACCTTAAAGCCTTATTTGTTTTATGAGCTGAGAAAGTAGATTATTTCTACAACAAGGAGAAGGTTACCTGAGTGGAAGTGTAAGGACTAAAACCAGGGGGAGGAGCTAATCTGAGTGACGTATCTTCATTCATGCACAACCTTAAATATTGAAATTACAAATTGGTGTGATGGTTTGTGCTTTACTAGTTCTTGGCTGGGCTTAGGTGTATTTTAAATGTGTTATTTATCGGACAGTGCCCGTCAGCCTTTTCCCCTTCTACTGGTTTTTGACTTTTAAAGTTAACTTGCATTCATTAGAGCAGGATCAGTCCTCTTATTTCTGCTCTTTCCCAAAACTTCACACATTATGAATTCTTCTCCATCTCCCCATTAGCCGACCCAGAAGGCACCACCTGCAGCTTTGCCGACCCGGCCTTCGTGGTGTACTCCTCTGTGGCCTCGTTCTACGTTCCCTTCATCGTCACACTGCTGGTGTATGCGCAGATCTGCGTGGTGCTGCGCAAACGAGGCAGACGCACGGCTCCGTCACGCAGACACGGGCTGCACACGCTGCGCGGCGCTGAGGCAGGAGAGGGTCATCGGCATAGAAAGGTATAATCTGTGACTGGATGTCAATTGAGAACAACTTAATTTAATTAAACATTTCGGATTGAATGAGTTCTCCCTGGTCTACACCACCACTGGTTGTGTTGAAAATCTGTGATGAATTCGTAAAGTAGATTTTTAGTTCTCTTCACTGCAGTCACGTTGAACTGGATTTTGTAGAGAGATGAAAAATCCTATTGACATGTGTATTCTTATCATTTTAAAATCTTTAAATATGGATCTTTGGCATCAAAATCAAATCTTCAGTCTCTTCTCTCCTTCCCTTTCAGAATAAGTGCACACAACCAGAGGATGTGAAGTTATGCACCCTGTTCCTGAGGCCCGCCACAGCCCCCCCACAGCGCAAGAAAGTGGTAAAACAAAATGTTTTTGAACCAAACCGATACACGTGATGCTCTGCTTGCTTCCTGTCTTCTCTGTCCTGCTTCCATTAATGCCCCGTCTCCCTCCCTCTCTGTTCGCCAGACCCTGGTGAAGGAGGTCGTGGTTCACCCCCTCGAAGTGGAGCCGGGTCAGTTCCTGCCACAGATGGGGCAGAGTCTGGCTCCTCCCCCTGCGCCCCAGACCTCCTCCCACTCGGGACGGGCAACCATCTCCCTGTCCATCTCCGTCGGACCTGCCCCGGTTCTCCCTTCAGCCGTGACGCGATCGGGCCTGATGCCTCGTCCCCCAACTCTGGAGGATGGCATGAGGGGGCGTGAGGGATGGAGGGAGCGCAGCGGAGGTAGAGAGAGATGGGGGATCACCAAGGAGAGGGTGAGAGGGAGGCTGTCTCAGCAGAAAGAGAGGAAGGCGACACAGATGCTCGCCATTGTCCTCGGTGAGCGGAGGGAAAGTGTAGAATAACTGAGGACGTGTTCATCTTTAAACACTGTACACATTCTCCCTGCTCTTTCTATCTATCTATCTATCTATCTATCTATCTATCTATCTATCTATCTATCTATCTATCTATCTATCTATCTATCTATCTATCTATCTATCTATCTATCTATCTATCTATCTATCTATCTATCTATCTATCTATCTATCTATCTATCTATCTATCTATCTATCTATCTATCTATCTATCTATCTATCTATCTATCTATCTATCTATCTATCTATCTATCTATCTATCTATCTATCTATCTATCTATCTATCTATCTATCTATCTATCTATCTATCTATCTATCTATCTATCTATCTATCTATCTATTTATCTATCTATCTATCTATCTATCCATCTACTATCCATCCATCCATCCATCCATCCATCCATCCATCCATCCATCCATCCATCCATCCATCCATCCATCCATCCATCCATTCCATCCATCCATCTATCTATCCATCCTTTCAGCCACTATTTACAAATGTCATGAGATTTCAGTAACTATATATTTAGTAGCACTTAAATGCACTTAAATGTCACTTACTTATAGCACTTTTTAGTTTTTCTTTTCTTTAATGCATACACTCGGGGTTGAATGCATTAATTGTAAATCGCTTAAAAGCGTCAGCTAAATGAAATGTAACGTAATGTCATATATGTCCTTGTGTTATTTGTGCCACATACACAAATGTCAGGCTAAAATCACACACTCATGTATACACTCCTCCACTTCCTGTCCTGTTTCCAAGGCGTGTTCGTCATCTGCTGGCTGCCTTTCTTCCTGACCCACGTGCTGAAGGCCCACTGCAGGAGCTGCTGCATCACGCCCTCGCTCTACAGCGCCGTCACCTGGCTGGGATACCTCAACAGCGCCGTCAACCCCATCATCTACACCACGTTCAACATCGAGTTCCGCAAAGCCTTCATCAAGATCCTGCACTGCTGAGAGCCGCCGAGATGAAAGGTGTCAGCACGCAGGGAGAAGGCCTTCGAGACCGGAGTTGAGAGCAAGTGGAGGAGGAGGAAACAGATTGGAATTCACGATAACTTGAGATGATATCAACTTTCTGGGAAATTAAATATAAGAGAAATTTAACCTACAGATCAGGGTAAAGAAACTTCGGAAAGAAACAAACTGCTAGACGGAAAGAAACCGTGTGTGACAAGTAAAAGACAAGAAGCACAAACAAGCTGGGGATATTTCTGGAAGAGACGCCCTGTGTTGTGTACATTGTGTCTGTGCAGAGAAGACGTGAGGACTGAGGAAGTTTCCACATTCATCTGCACGACTCCACATACGTCAGACTCGCTGAGACGCGGCCGTTTTCCCAATGTGCTGGAACGCTCGGCTGCTGTCAGACCCTTCGCTGTCGAATTTTCTTGTTATCTTGACAAACAGCATCTTTTTATTTGTTTGCATGTGGTCGCCTCTCTCTAAAGGACACAAAACTAAAGTCGCAGATTTCATTGTGGACCTTTTCGCTCTGTTTACTTACGTGTAACATTTGGTGTCGTAGATAATACTTTGACTGGTGGGAACAGGGATCGCAGCTGTTGTACAGACCTTTGGTAATAAAGCATTTTATTTTGGTGCTTACCTTGTGTATGTAATCATACATTAAGATTAAATAAAATTGAATGAATTAGAATAAATAACATATCTGCACAGTATGACTGAAAGCAAAACTGGTGACAAATGAACAAAGCAGTTAGCTAATTCTTCATGTATAGATGGTTCAAGTTAATTTTAATAGAAAGGTTGTTTATGTTTTATTTAATAATATTTCAAACATTTAAGGAGCCTGTGAAGCAGGTTTGTTGATGCTTTCATTATTTTTCCTTGTGAGATATTTTCTTTGTCCGAGAATCCTGAACATCTCTGGCTTGCTGTCACATTTCGGAAACTGGCTGATGGTTACATTTTTCAAAATAAATTGCTCATTAGGGTCTAAACATGAATGTGGAACATGGGGAGGGGGTTCTCTGTTATGTCTTGTTATGTGTTATGTCTTGTTTTATGTTATGCTGTGATTCTTTTCTCGTCGTGGACATAATGAGGCAAATTCCAAACAACTGAGTTGTGTGGCAATAAAGTGTTGAATCTTGGAAGCCAAACTAACTGTGAACTGGCTCTGGTTTCAAATTTAACAACACTCAACCTAGCAAACCCTCAGCAATAAAATGAATAATACAAATAATGACCTACATAGTTAAAATACCAGTCAAAAATCCCATCTCAATCATTATAACACTATAATTAAACACTATTATTAATCGAACTTCAACAAACAAACATTTTAGTCTGTAGCAGTTGTTTTGTTACAGTAGGTTCATTTTATTTTATAAGAAGTATCTTTAAATATGTCACCTCTCAGTAAACCCCACTCATGTGCCTCTCTGCACCGAATAACAAAAATATTTTTGAGTTGCACATAATTCTGCACCTGAGGGCGGCTGTGGAGAAGCCTGATCCGCACTGGTCCCAGCTTCATACCTCGGGGAAGCTGGCAGAGCTGAAGAGTTCAGATTGGTGCAAGTTGCCAGTCAGGCCGATTGGATTTAACAAGGATTCTGTAAAAATCAATACAAGCACAAATGAAGTCTGGTTTGTTATTCATTCATTCAGACAGTCTGTTGAGCAGGTGGAGGAGCTCCCTCCAGATATAATCCACAAGCAAGCAACACCCAGGAGAGTGTGGAGCTGGATTATAGAATCAAAATGAAACTAACTAACTGAAGAGCACTTTTCCCAAAACAAAGATACCGACAAACAACAAATTAAAATCAATTTTTCATTTCATAAAGTTTCAATATGGGATTCTAAGTCTATAATGAGGACATTTCACTGTACAAATATACAAAAAAAGAAAATGAAAATATATCCATGCTAGCAATGTGTCGCTGTATGGTCAGCGTCTGGGAGCCATTTACTTTATTTTTGACATTTCACCAACTAGTTTCAGTCTTGACGTATTTTTGCAAAACAAGTTCAGTTATTTCACGTTTATATCTTATTTGTTTTGCACTTGCAGCGCCTCGGGTGTCACCTGTAGACAGAGCACCACACGCGTCTGATGCATTCCCTTGATCTGCAGCAAAGTTAACCCAGAGTTATGAACAACAAGCAACGCTCAGACATTTCTAAGACATCGGCACAGGAAAGTGTGTCTCTGTATTATATCG
Source organism: Limanda limanda (assembly GCF_963576545.1). NCBI lineage: Eukaryota > Metazoa > Chordata > Actinopteri > Pleuronectiformes > Pleuronectidae > Limanda > Limanda limanda. The sequence continues at coordinate 6,473,415 of NC_083646.1, read as the reverse complement.
ATAAATTTAATGTTTATCCCAGGTGGTGAAGTACACAAAAAAATAGGAAATAATCAAACTGAAACGTTGGCAGCTCAGGAGTAAAAACTGTGACATTTAACACAACTTTGATGTGTGTGTTCGTTCGGCAGTGTAGCCTAGAAGATGCTGAGTCACACCGTGACTGGGGATCCCTGTCACTGCCAGCACTTTGCACTGTGCAGTAACTCGATCGGACACTCACACCACCACGGAGAAGCCTGGACGCACACACACACACACGTACACACACACACACACAAACACACTCACTCACACACTCACACTTACAATCAGGCCTCTTCAGATTCACAACAGGAGGATAATTGTTGGATACATATCTTACAAGTATGTGAAGATACCACAGTGCCTCTCTGGACGTTTGCCTCTCCACGCTGCCATTGTGCTCCTCAGTGCTCCTGAGTGGAGGCATCTCAATGGTCGGGTGTGTATTACCCTTTGTTGTTAAACTCTGACCCACGCTCACAATTATCCCCATGCATATTTCATAGACGCCCGATGACTAGGGTGCATGTATCCGTTACTGACCTCACTGACTGGAGCCCCACCTGCTCTGACCAGAGGAGAAAGATTGAGTTGGTGAGGTTGGGGGGGTTGGAAGGAGAAGAAGAGCAATTGCTGAAGGGTGTGACGCGATGAAAGGATTAAGTGGAGACTGAGAAGACGGGGGCAGAAGAGGGAATCTGGATGGATTCACATTAACGGGCGCAGATACATCTCGGTTACAGATGCACCAGAGCGAGCATCTTCAGAATCTTGTCCCTGACGGAGCGGCAGTGATGCACTTCCCGTCCGTGCTGTGGTACGAGCCGGTTTGATAAGTGGAGGAGACGGAAACGGATGAATATTCACATACATGCAGATGAGGTCGGAAAAGGTGCACTGAGGTGAAGGTGATATATTCTGCTAACAACCTATGTTCAATCACAGATATTTATTATTAGTCATCAATGGAGGTTAAAACTAATTTTGAGTTGGTTCTGTCTGTGGCATATTTGGATGTTATTGAAATCATTCTTTTAATGTCATTGTATAATGGTGTTGATAGTAAAACTGTAATTCTATAGCACAAGATTACAAAGTGCTTTACAAAATACATGGGACCAGAACAAAGCAGAACAAGACAAACAATAAGAGCAGTCAGATAAAATAATAAAACCAAAACAACTGCCGTTGAAACCAGATGACAATCAGCTATTGAAATGCTTTCCTATAAAAATGTGTTTTCAGCAGTGATTAAAAAGATGTGACGTTCTGGTAAATCCAATCTTTCTAGGCTTCAGGGGAAATAAGTTTAGTTCCATTTCATAATTTGTCCATTTGTAAATTAAAAAAAACATATTTGATTTGTTGTATCTTATGTGAGATGCAGAATATCTAAATTATTCACTGATGCATATTTCCAAGCTCATGTTTGCCTGAGGCCTTTGTCTCTTCTGCAGGATTCAGGTATCTTCCATTTCTCAGATGTCTGAAACCCAGTTGTCACCCTGACAGAAACGTGTGCAGTCAATGCCGACTCTGAACACACCGCTCAACACTCCAAGACTTCCACCAGCGACTTTACAAGCATGGATTTCCAGGACAACACCGATAGCCCCAGTGCTCCTGTTGCACAGCAGCCTGTTGTTCCGTCGATCTTTCAGTCCCCAGAGCTCTGGTCATCAACGTCCTTCCAAAGTCCGACCGGCCATGAAGTGTTGAGCATTTCATCCCTGGTCCCTTCTACAGTCCTCACACTCCTGCCTCACTCTTATCCCTCAACTAATGGAAACTTTAATCCCGAGCTTCCATCCTTTTCTCAACCTGAGTCTCAACCTGCAGAATCCTCATCCTCTGTTAACTCAGAGTCCCCAGATCTCAAAACCCTGACCTCACCAGTCCCTTGTGGGGAAAGTCCCCTGGAAGCTCCGCAGAGGAAGCCGTCAGATGGGGGACCACTGGAGGAGGGATCCGTCGGTATCATGTTACCCAAGGATCTCCCTGAGGAAGAGCCAGGTATGGTCATCATCATGGGTGATGGTTCAATGAGGAGTTTGGTATGAACTCTTATTTAGATTTTTTGATGATAAAAAGACTGATAACCCCGTCTTCCTGTTCAGTATAAAGCAGGAGCCAGTAGCTGGTTAGCTTAACTTAGCTTAAAGACTGGAAACAATGGGAGACTGTTAGCCTGGTCCAAAGGGTTAAACCTCCACAGATCATTACTTTTTGTATGCATCTTTATTAACACGTTCTTTTGAGGAAGGTTTCCATGAATAACGTGATTGGCAATGATTGATACTGACTGAAAGAATGAGCTCATAATTGTCAAATCCTATAAAACTATGTGCAGGTATTTGTTTCTGGATGTTTAAGAGAGCTATTCCATGATATATTCACTTTGTGCCTTAATTAAGCGAAAAGTCTGACAGCCCAGTTCAGTCCAGATAAATGACTTCATTCTCAGACCTGACACCAGGTCAGAGAGATGCTTTTCACTTTGATTACTGCTGCTTTCTTTCTCCATGTTGCTTTTTAAATCAGAAAGCCATCGCCGGCGGCGACATCTAACAGAATCGTATTGTATTCACTTCGCCGCTTCTCTCAGTTAACGACATATCTCAAAATCGTTCCGCCAGAAAAATCCCAAAGTCCTTCCTGTGATGTACAAAGCCGCCAAACTTATATTATCATTTATATTGCTTAAAGATGCAAGTATCTCAAAATGCCTCAAACTCGAATTAAACAACGCCTCACTATTCTCAGGCTAAATGACAGCTGCTATCTGGACTTTATATTTTTCGTTCTCGAGAGAATGCAAATCAATTCCGTAACATCTCTGATTGGCACTTAATTCGATTCTTTACTTTTGCACAGTTGAGTGGAAGCAGCCGAGCGACGCACAGCCCACAGCCCACAGTGTAAAAAGTTTTCCCGAATCACAAAGTCAAAGATGTGACTGTTTTCGATGATGCACACACAAGCTCTTATTCTGCACACTCAGGCCGGTACAGCCTGTTCCCCTCGGGCCGTTCCTGTCTGTTAAAGTGATGACACACAGAGCTTTTATCCTTTACAGTCGCCTTAATAAACAGTGAAGATTCTGCCCTGAGATTTGGCCACCCTGTGATGCTGTGATTGTCTTCCTCGGCAGTTCTTCAAAGGCGTCAAAGACACCTCTGCTTTGTCTGCTCTCCAGATTCTGTTGATAAAGCGCCCCACAGTCCGGCTTCGTTTCACACGCAGGCGTTTTCTCTTAAAAGATTAATCACTGACACTTCCTCCTTGTTCCCGAACTCTTGGAAGTGTTTGTTATTTCTTTTCAGCCTCTCCTCACAAAGCCGCCCTGATCTATCGACTCTATGAAAGAGCAGAGCCATCCATACTGTACGCTTCCGACGCCCGCTCCCTCTTTCTGACCTGACTCCCCTGATAACATGGTCTCTTATCAGCTCTCGGAAGAAATAGATACAACTTTTAAAATTTCCCCGAAACACAAAGTTCTGATGTGGCTGATTAATGGCCTCACACCGAAATGTGTTCGAACTCTTTTACCGCTGCTCGACCTCCAAGTGGCCTTATGTGCTATTGGTCGTGATATCTTTTTAAAAGCTGGGATGTCTCACACCAGCAATCGATTCAACTGCATCATAATTGCGTTACTGGAAAAAAGTGGATTATCTAATTGGTTTGGTCCTTTCCCAGAGGTCTTTCCTCCGCCTCAGGAGAGTCGTCTGTCAGAGAAATTACACTTTTTGCCAATACAGTGTGAGCCATGTGGACAATCATCTACCTCGGAACAAGGCAGCTCAGCTTTTAGCAGAGCTTTGGATATTTCCCTGCCATTTTACTGTCAAAAATTAAATTGGAACAATCTGTCACCCAGTCCATTGAGTAAACTAAAGTACTGGGCTGCGTGTTGATTGGTTCTCACCCTCTTTTTTTCTTCCCTTATCTGATCTTTTATCTCTTCATAATTTCCTGATGACGACGTATATTCCTACATTTCACAGCATCTCATTTGTTTTCATCGGTCTCATCTTCAGGCACGTAGGAGGTCCAGCTTCAGCCAAAGCTCTCTTTCAATCAACGAAACAGGATTTAGGGCAGCACTTGGTTCCCAGATCAATTCCCAGTTCAGTTTGGAGTTTGCACGTTTCTCCCCGTGTTCATGTGACTTGTTCTCTGATGCTCGAAATTGACCATAGATGTGAAATAGTGGTTGTTTGTCTCTGATCGGCCCTGTGCCTAAGCGGTATATACGATGGATGGATGGAAACTTTTTTTTCATGCATTTTTTAGTTTGGTATAAGTTATTATGGAATACTCGCGAGTCCCAGCATGTAGCCAGAAAGTAATAAAGGTTCTACGAGAGAAAGTTCCTTTTAGAAGACGAAATTGCCTCCCAGAGTTCACATTCCACTTACCTGACATTTACTGGAGCCCTGAGGCTTTTCACAGAACCATTGAGGTTAATGGTGTGCAGTTCTGCAGGTTTGGAATTGGACTGTGAAGTGTTGCCTCAGGTGGAATTTGTCTGCTGGTTAGATGGACCTATTTTGCACACAAAGACATAAATATGATCTATAAGTAGAAAATCCATATTAAATCACATTCAATACTCAAGTTACTCTGCTTTAAACTTTAGCTTTAAAAGGTGCCAGCTCAAAAATCTGTACATCTTACCCCCATATTAATAAAGAACAATCTGAACAGCTTCATCTCTTTTAAGAAATTAAATATGTCTGGCATATGTTGTGCATTGCATATTAATTTTGTAAATAGTTTAAGTAATTTTGGGAGAATCGTGACCTGAATCTATATCTCTCTCTTTGTTTTATGCAGGATTTTTCTTGTTTCAGTATCAGTCTTTATGTCAGTGATTAATAAAGTGGCGTCTTGAGCAAAGGCGACTTCTGTGTCCAGCGGAACGGAACACACACACATACACACACACACACACAATTTGTTAAATTGAAGGCAAATTCAAGGGACACCACGGCTCCTTTACGCACACGCTGCGCTGTGAGGTTTTGGGAGCTTCTTTACGCAGACAGATTATTCTAAACCGCAGCAGTTTATAACACGTCATTGAGCTAATATCTACATTTTACAGTCTGGGCTGTTTTACATTATTATTTACACCTGATATGTGTGGATGAATTTTAATGATTTAAATTCCCTCATCCTCTGGTGGTGACATTTACGCACCGAGCCACGGACTGTACATGACGATGTGCTAGTTATTTTGGTTCATCTTAGAAGTCTGCATTTGTTATTATTTTGTGAAATTGTGATGCTGTTGTTAAGAAAGCTTTATATAGAATTTATTAGATTATCTTGTTATTGCGTGGCCACAAATTAGTAATTCATCCACCGATGTCAACAGGGGCTCCGTAATTTTCTAGTGATTACATTATATTGTTATATTTTATTTTAATCATTTCTTAAAAAACTTATTTTAATGTTCATATTTTTTTCGATACGAGAGGTACCGGATCTGCTCAAATAAGTCCCAGAACGCAGGCAAGCCAACACGCCGGCACAAAGTAAGCACAAAAATGTTAGAAAAATGTGAGGCTACAGGAGGAATTTGATCATAGATTTGCAGACTTCAAGACGCACAGAGCGACTTTTACAAAAATTTTGCGGATCCCTTCTACTTTGATGTGCAAGATGCCCCTCCTGTGCTTCAAATGGAGCTCATTGGCCTGCAGTGCAACTCTGACCTCAAAGCCAAGTTCAGGGAGGTGAGTGGAAAGGAAGACAAGCTTGGGCAATTTTTGTGAGAATTGAACCCCAGCTTCCTTGAGCTTTCCCGAATGTTCAAGCGGACCATGTGCCTTTTTTGGAGCACATATTTGTGTGAAAAGCTCTTCTCCACCTTGAACTTCATTAAGTCCAGGTACAGGTCCAGGCTTACTGATGATCATCTTCAAGCCATACTGAGGGTCTCAACTGCTTCCTCCCTCAAGCCAAATGTGGCTCAGCTATGTGAGAGGAAGCGCTGCCAGGTCTCTGGCAGCAAGAAGTAGGCAAGAGAAGCCATGTTTACAAGAACTGTTCGTGTTCTTCAATATTCTATTCATGTTCAGAAGAACCCATTGAAGTTAAATAACTGTTAGTAATGACATTAGAGAAGTTTGGATTTTTTTAGCAAATTTTTTTTTTTTTTGTGGAATACCTGATGCGGCCCAGCCTCACCCAGATACTGCCTCCAGCGGCCCCCAGGTAATTTGAGTTTGAGACCCCTGCTTTAGAATCTATTCACCATCTATAGTATTGCTGGTAAAATGACGCATTCAGCAGAGGAGCCAGATATTTCTCTCAGGAGCTGGTGGAAAAAGCAGTAGATCAGAGAGAGGGAGCTGAAAGGGAGTGAATGTTCGAAAGCTGGATGTAAAAAAGTTCTCCAACAAATTCACCAGATCAACTCAAAAGGTGACAGCAAAAAGTTATTGCTTTGCTTGTTGATGCTGAACATCTGGAGCTGTGTGCACCAGATCATTGTTAAAAAGTTTTTTATAAACTTTGAGGTTTTAATACACTGTGTGAAAATATGTCAATCACTGTTACCTGCATGAGATTATTGCATACATATTTAGAGCCGGCAACAACCAGGTTTGTGTTCTGTAGCTGAAACACATTACCCCAGCTGAGCTGACTCATCATTATTCTTTGATACAACCATATTTAAATCTTTAAAGTATTTTGAAAGTTGCTGCTAGTTATCAGGAATTTAAAAAGGACTTTACAAACAATCTGGATTCATGAACAGCTGGTGCAGTCTCATCCTGAGTCTAAAATCTAAGGAAGATGATGAGCTGTCCTGCAGTTTAATTTATTCAGTTGTTCCGTCTTTCTGTTTTGCAGATGCAGCGTCTCAACCGTGTTCATCTCGTGACATGTTACTGATCGTGAGCTTCCCTCTCATCATCATCCCCATCATCAGCTCCGCTTTATTGGGTGAGCAGCTGCACCGCTCTTCATTAGTGCTCAGGTTTAATATACATGCAGGCTCCAATGGATTGATGCAATTAAGATTTAGCTGTTGATCCTCCGTTAGAACATTGAATTCAGGAGATGAAAACATTGTTGTCTCATCTTGGCATGTGGTTACCGTGGTAACCACTCCTATTACAAATGGAGACAAGATTTATTTCAAAGTATTTTTACAAAAATAGAAAAGTTTAATTTGTGTCTTATCTGAACAATACTCATTTTAAAAAATTTAACTACTTTTGGTTCATATTATTTTGATTTGGCACCGACTGAACTTCTTATAACACGTCAGTGAGAATTAATATTAGGACAAAATTCAAATCAACTAACAAGAATGTCCGACTTCAATTTCAACATTTAATATGAAGTGTTCAGATGAATGTAAATATAATAACAAAATAAAATGCCATGGGGTCAAAATTATTTTACATACAAAGATGACATTTCAGTTATTTCAAGAATGAGGACATTAAATATTATTGGGAGTTTTTTGTGGAGTTGACATTTTTACTTAATGTGTTTTTTTTAATTATTATAAGCAAACTCTCCCACTTTTTTATTCCTTGTCTCTTCCTTTCAGTGAAGTTCCTGTTATTCCCCTCTGAGGTTGAACCTTCTCTCCCCTGTGGTGCAAAAGTGAACTGCAGTGTCCCCACTCCCTTTTCTTTTCTGTCCAAGAATCCTGTGAACCAGACAGAAAACATCACAGCAGGTAAAACATTTAAATTACACTCATTAATGTGCAGGGCTGTTAAAGATTGTAATATTAATCTGTCATTTTTATTCACTGATTATCTAATCTCAGATAGAATGATTACGGATCCATCAATTGTTTATTTCCTGCCATTACTTTAATTGCCTTATCATGGAGCAGGAATATTACCACATTAATTCACATATTATTTTAATTCTTATCTTTGTAACTATCCTCTCACCTCCAGAATGCACAGCTCAAGCCAACGATGGCCGACGTATTGTTGGGGGGACGATGGCGGCCAGCGGCAGGTGGGGCTGGCAGGTCAGCTTGCAGTGGAGGGGGAGGCACGTCTGTGGAGGGGCCATCATCTCCCCTCGCTGGGTCATCACTGCAGCTCACTGCTTTGTCGAGTAAGAGGTGGACATGGGGGATGAAAGTAAGGAGTTAAAGTAGAAAGCTAACAGCAGTACACTCAGGAGGTCAGCGTTACATGAACCAAGAACAAAGGGCAGAGCACATACCTCCGCTACGGCCCAGCACCACATTTAATCTTATCTTAAAGAATATAAAGAGATATAATCCTGATCCGAATTGGCAGCAAAATGTAATGGCTTCTTCACTGGGTCATGTTCTAACCCTCCGCAAACTTTTATGGAAATCTGTAGTGTAATCGTTGCATAATCCTGCAAACAGACAAAAAAATGCAGACGCGAGTCCAGGTTGATTCCATCTTCTGCTCTAATCAGGTGCAATTCGAGAGCAGGTTGAAAACAAGCAGAAGTAATTTCACTAAACCCGTGAGGACAGTTTTGGGTTTCTTCAAGATCACTAATGAGAATCTTCTGCATAGACACTGATGAGCGTTTAATCAGGATTTTGGGAAATCAGTCAGATAGTTTGAGCGCCACTTCAACAATTAAGCGACTCATTAAGCATTTTGAGGCAAAAACAAATCCATTTCAAACCTCGAGAAGAGGGATGAACTGATAAACTTGCCTTCATTCATCAGTTTTTTAATTGCACAGTTGATACATTTATGGATTATTCGTGTCACAGACTGTTTTTTTCACGCCTCTGTGCCTGATGAAGAGCAACTTTGAGAGGAATCAATTTTCTCATTCAATAATAATTAACTTCAACATTTAAAAAGGGCAAACAACAGTTGCACAGGCAGATGTTAGTAATTGTTTGTCTCAGCACAAAAAAAAGAAAGATGTGCTTGTGTCTTTTTAGACTTATTTATCGAGATGTTGCCAGACATCAACAGAGGAGAAACAGAATCAGCCTCACACAAAATAATCCTGTGGACATGAAGTGAACGTCTGTGTGACGCTGCTGTTTCCACAGGGACAACATGCTGGACGTGGCTGACTGGCTGGTGGTGCTGGACACGGTCAGCATCGCTCACGGCTCTCAGGGCAAACGCTACCGAGCACTGCAGGTCCTCTACCACCCCCGCTTCAGCACCTACAACAACGACTACGACGTAGGCCTGATGCAAACCATCACCGACATGGACATGAGCGGTGAGAATCAGCCCCGGCAACAAACATGATCAATTAATCTGTGGTTTCTTGAGTTTGCGTGTTTTTTGATTTGAGTTTGATTCTGCTGTTAATATTTTGCCGTCGCTGCGTTGCCAAAGAGTTTATTTGTTTGGAAGCATAATTTCTATTATTGAAGCACAAATTATTAAAAAACTGCCTTGATACAAATTTAAAAAATGTGATCTCATGTATACAGATGAGTGACTATACAGTTTTATATAAATATGTATTTTAAAAACATTGGTGTAAATGCAGCTTATGGATTATTAATTTAACTTGAATGCCATTTCATTTAAATATCTGACGCATGTGAAACTTATGTGATGACTTGTATTGCTTTGCTTATGAATGTAATGTTTCAGTTTGATTGTTGTTTGTTGTTTGTAGGGGGGGTGCGACCGGTGTGTTTGCCTCGTCCGAGTGAGTCTTTTCCTCCTGGAGCGGCCTGTTGGATCACAGGCTGGGGATACGTTCAGGAAGGAGGTGTGTTGCACGATCCAGTTGGTTTGTTCTGTGTGTTGTTGACACAGGTCAGATTCCAAGCCCTTCCCTTAACTAGCTTGTTTGAAAAATAATAAAATCTTATTTAATACAGAGTCTCACAGACATTTTATGATGACCTTTAGCACAGAAAACACCTGCAGTCTGCACATGCCCCCTAACATCTATTGACTAACTTCTTTGGACATATAGAGGTAGTTTTTAAACACAATTTCCTACTTGTAAATGTGAATTTCTGAGAGGAAAATATTCATGGTTTCACAAACTTGAAACCAGGACACAAAATGAAAAGCAGACTTCATTCTGTCACCCGAAGGTGTCCCCTGCAGCTGCAAAGCCAGAAGCAGCTCCTTCTTCTTCTTCTTCTTCTTCTTCACGAGGACACGATGCACCTGTCAGCTGATGTATTTGAGTCACACTCTGACATCACTGCTTTTACTCTGTTTTTAGGTTTTGTTGTAGACGAGCTGAGGCAGGCGCAGGTCAAGGTGATAGCTCAGTCTGTCTGCTCCCAGCCCAGAGTCTACGGCGTCTTCCTGACCCCCCGGATGATTTGTGCTGGCACAATGGACGGAGGGGTGGACTCCTGCCAGGTTATACACCCACTGTCAAATAACCTCAGTAGCACAGCTTTATCATAATATACATGTATTTTGCAATGGATTAAATTTTGCCACAGTTTCCTTAAATGGTTTGTTGGTGTTTGAAGGGGGACAGCGGGGGACCCCTGGTGTGTGAGACAGCCAGTGGGGAGTGGAGGCTGGCGGGGGTGGTGAGCTGGGGAGAGGGCTGCGGACGGAGAAACAAACCCGGCGTCTACAGTCGAGTTACGGAGCTGATCAGCTGGGTGGAAAGATATATAGAGGTAGTGTATCAAGTTATATCCCTGACCAGCCCTGTGTGTCTTTCCCTTTATGAATATATCATGAGTCCAAGGCTATTGTCTTTCTATGTCTCGTTGTGCTTAATAACATTCTGAGTGTATGATGATATTAAAATTAGAAAAACTTGAAATACTCATGTTTTGAGAGATGTTTTTGCTTGGAAAAAAATGTATTGTTTATTCTGTAAAGCAACTAATTGATTAAATGATTAATCATTTCATGTGCATGTTCTATTGGCACTCTAACAAAACATTCAAATCCATGTTCTTCATGGAAATATTTCAAATTAAATCATTTGTCAGAGTTTGCATTTTTACTTTTCTTTTTTCCGCCGCAGGACAAACCAGAGGAGCTGGAGGAGACAATCACCTTCATCACCGACACTCGAAACTGAGACAAGTGACAATAAAGACGTGAATCAACCATGTCTGCTTGTTTTTCTTCTTTCTTATAAAATTATTTCATGACAGGATCTCATTTGTTTAGTCTATTAAAAGTCAGCAAATAGTGACACATTCTCATCATTATTTCCTGGAGCATCAGTGAGAATATTCTAATTGTCTTGTGAGCAGAAACACAAGTGTTGTGTTGACCAAAACAGAAAGTCTTTTGTGTAATTTGTGCTTAAAATTATGAATCAATGAAATTGTTGCTTCTATCCAACTGTCTGTGTGTCTTTTTACCTACCAACCTACCTGCCTACTGTACCTATCTATCTGTCTGTCTGTCTGTCCGTCCGTCCGTCCGTCCGTCCGTCCGTCCGTCCGTCTGTCTATCTGTCTATCTGTCTATCATCTATCTATCTATCTATCTATCTATCTATCTATCTATCTATCTATCTATCTATCTATCTATCTATCTATCTATCTATCTATCTATCTATCTATCTATCTATCTATCTATCTATCTATCTATCTATCTATCTATCTATCTATCTATCTATCTATCTATCTATCTATCTATCTATCTATCTATCTATCTATCTATCTGTCTGTCTGTCTCTCTGTCCGTCTGCCTGTCTGTCTTTCTGTCTGTCTTTCTGTCTGTCTGTCTATCTATCTATCTATCTATCTATCTACCTACCTATCTTTCTATCGATCTATCTATCTATCTATCTATCTATCTATCTATCTATCTATCTATCTATCTATCTATCTATCTATCTATCTATCTATCTATCTATCTATCTATCTATCTATCTATCTATCTATCTATCTATCTATCTATCTATCTATCTATCCATCCATCCTTTCAGCCACTATTTACAAATGTCATGAGATTTCAGTAACTATATATTTACTAGCGCTTAAATGTCACTTAGTTATAGCACTATCTGTCTGTCTGTCTGTCTGTCTGTCTGTCTGTCTGTCTGTCTGTCTGTCTGTCTGTCTGTCTGTCTGTCTGTCTGTCTGTCTGTCTGTCTGTCTGTCTGTCTGTCTGTCTGTCTGTCTGTCTGTCTGTCTGTCTGTCTTATCCCCAGCCAAGAGAAAATAAAGACCTGTTTCGATGCTGATTAAATTGATATTGTTTTTATTTTCTCACAGTTTAAATTTTTTCTTTTGCCAAACTTTTACTTAATCATTAACAGGTGACAGATGTTTGCTGTGGGTTGCGTCACTGAGTCTGATACAGTATACGACAGGAGTCACGTAGGCAGTTGGGCACCAGTGTGTACGTGCTGATGCTCGTGCACGCTCACAGACACCAGTGGGAGTGTGCACGCTTACACACACACTAGTGGGAGCGTGCACGCTGCACACACACTGGTCATGGAGGGAGTTGTCTCCTCTTGTGGAGTGAAACGTGTGTTGTTGCTCAACAATACAAAAAAAGGCTGATCCAGCTAAGGTCACAGCAGGTGAGAGTTTAGCCTCCAGGCGACACTGAACTCCGGGTAAATACTTGCTGCTGGAGGCTTCATAAGAGACCCGTGCGTGAGGCTCCTGGCTGTCAGATCACCTGGTTCCTCCGGAGACAAGAGGGTGCAGAACATGAGCTCTGTGCGTGAGGCTCCTGGCTGTCAGATCACCTGGTTCAGACAACAGGGTGCAGAACATGGGCTCGGTCCTCAGAGGGAAACCAGTTCTGCGGGTTCTGTCTCTCACGCTCCGCCTCAGCACCGAGGGTTCAAGTCGCGCTGCAGCCCAGAGAAGGTGCTTCCTACCCGGCTTGTGTGCTGGCCTCGCCCCGCTAGCAGCATCCAGCAGAAGGTTCTGCACCAGCATGGCTCGGAACGGAGGAGGACCGCTCTTCAGACAGGTTGGTTCCGGACGAGACGGGTTGTTAAAGAGCAGCAGTGTAGCTAGAGTCAGCAGGAAGTTGGGTATGTGGAGTTTGCAGAAGTTAGCTGGAAGTTAGCAAGGTGATGTCAACAGCAACATTGTTATTAATGTTAGCAAGAAGTTAGCAAGGTGATTTTAACAGCAACATTGTAGTTAATGTTAGCAGGAGGTTAGCAAGGTGGTGTCAGCAGCAACATTGTAGTTAATGTTAGCTGGAAGTTAGCAAAGTGGTGTCAGCAGCAACATTGTTATTAATGTTAGCTGGAAGTTAGCAAGGTGGTGTTAGCAGCAACATTGTAATTAATGTTAGCAGGAAGTTAGAACGGTTAGGGTTAGCAGCAACATTGTATCTGTTAGCAGCACTTTGTAGGAACTTAGCTAGGTGTGTTAGCTTAACAATCACAGTCCAGTGTTGTTGTTTGTTTACATTGAGCTCAATTCTATTTGTTGTTAGTGTTAGATGTTTTAAATGGTTGGAAACTTACTGCAATATTTTTTAATATTCAGATGTATTTCATGTAGTTTCCACAAAAACTTTTTTTATAATGATCAGATATGTATGTATCTTATATTTTCATAAACATGGTAATTTATTTATATTGCTAAACCCACTTCAGAATCTATTATATCAAGTATTTGGTGAACGGGTTGTTCCATTTTACAGAACTTCTGAAGCCTGGCCAATAAAAGGATATAAAATATATTGTCACAATATAATTTGATACAACAGCAATACAACGATTTCATTATATAATAAAAGGTTGGAGGACGTGGGGTGTCGTATACATATACAGCTCAATAGACAATACATAAATAAAAAAAATCTTGAAAATTGTCAATAAAACAAACACACCTTTGCTGTGTCATGTAAGTGCGAGTGCAAAACTGCTTCAGATATTCGGTGAGAGGTGTCGGGACATACAACATTCAACATGGAATCATTGAGCTGCAACGCAAACAGCCTTCCTATGTTAGAGCTCTATAAAGTGTATGACTCAAGAATGTTGCAAACCAACTGTCGGTTGCGTTGTCATCATCACTACCATCTGACATCAGGCATCTTAATCGTCATAATTTATCGCTGAGTCATTCCTGTGCCCTCAACAGTTTTTATCCTTCTTTTCAGCTGTTTGAGTCAGAGAGCAGCACCTACACCTACCTGCTCGCAGACGCTGAAACCAAGGAGGCTGTGGTCATCGACCCCGTCCTCGAGACCATCGAACGGGACCTGAAGCTCATAAGTGAACTGGGGCTGGACTTGAAAGTGGCAGGTAACTGTCCAACTGGCACTGAGCTGTGGTGACTTCATTTGACAGGGACAGTGAATATTAATAGCATCTCTGAAAATATGCTAATGGTATGAAACGAAAGACTTTAAGTTCAGACTTTAGCAATTCTCCTTCCCATCATCCTAATCGTCAAATACAATTAGGGGCAAATTGCACACTATCCCATTTCACTAAAGTGAATTTAGCCCTCATAATGCAACTAACAGCTTTGGGCAAACTTCTCAATTTCATGTCGTTACTTCCACTTTGCCCCGCAGATATTGTCAATAACCCTGATTATAAAAGGATTGGATTTAACTAAAACATAAATCCTCTTTGCTAATGTGAAACCTCACTGTAAGCTGTTTATTGTTGGTTACTCATGTTTTAAGACTTGTGATAATACATAATGTGACATAATGAACCGTGTGTCAACAGTTGGAACTATAATCTCAAATATCACAATTATTTTATTACAATGTAATGCATATTATTAAAAGAATACCAATTGTAATATTGTATGAGGTAGATACATTTCCTGACTCTGTGGTGAACTTGAGTGCCTTCCTCATCTGATAGTAAACACCCACTGCCACGCGGACCACATCACCAGCACGGGCCTGATGAAGAAACGACTGGTGGGCCTGAGGAGCGCCATCTCCAAATTCAGTGGTGCCACCGCAGATATTCACCTGTCAGAAGGAGACACGATCCCCTTTGGAAAACATGTAAGAAGAACCGATGTAACGGATTTCACTACATAACATCAAACCATACAACACTTACACTAGAGAGAACAACTGCTTACGAACGAGACTCGTCACCTGTGCCACATGACGCTGAACTTCTTTTTTCACATCTTGAGTTGGTCTTTGTCTCTTGTCCCCGTTAGTGTTTGACGGTGAGAGAGACACCCGGTCACACTGACGGCTGCATGACGCTGGTGTTGGAGGATCAGAGCATGGCGTTCACCGGGGACACTCTCCTCATCAGAGGCTGTGGCAGGACTGACTTCCAGCAAGGTAGAAATGTTCAGCTCTATTATCTCATATCAAATACCTTGCTTTCCTTTTGTTGTCCACACTCTGTTACAACCATTTTTGCAGTCTACCTAGATGAACACAAGAGGGCAGCATTGCATTAGTGTGTTGCAGTGTGTTGCCTTTGCTAAAGGTTCTCTCTCTGATTCAGGCAGCCCTGAGAGGCTCTACGAGTCCATCCATCAGAAGATCTTCACCCTGCCTGACCATTGCTTCGTCTACCCAGCGCACGACTACTTAGGTTGGCTGCTAACCCACACATCTAAATGTTTCTGTCCTATCTCAGAGCTACTGGGGTGAACACTGGTGCAAACGTAATGCCACTGACAGCAACATCCCACGTTTAGTAACTAAAGCTGCTCTCAAACATGCACTGAAGTTTGACTGAAGATTTTACCGATTACTGATTGTGTATTTCAGTGCATATGCCAACTGTCAAGAAGTACAGTTTATATAATGCATCACTTGTCTGCACGTCTACCAGCACCATGTGATTTATCCACACTCTCTGAAGCCGATATGTCATTTGACCGATCAGTATGGTTCAACATCTGGTAAACATCACAGCCTCCAATCGGCTGTCGACGCCACATGAAGCTGTGTGTTTCTCTGTGTATTATCAGGTCAGACGGTATCTACAGTCGGTGAGGAGCGAAAGTTTAACCCACGCTTGACCAAGAACCTGCAGGAGTTCGTGAACATCATGAACAACCTGAATCTCCGCCATCCTGCAAAAATAGGTATCAAAAGCTATTTCTCATACAGTAAAACCACAATTAAACTTAGTTCCATTGCACAGGCTGTAACAGAAAGTATTTATTTCTAGCTTGTAGCCACACTCCCTCTGAATACCGTTTTTTGTTTTCTTCCTTTGCAGATATTGCAGTTCCTGCTAATCTGGTTTGTGGTGTACATGAAGTTTGAATCGGCTGTAAACGGGAGTTTTTTTTAATCAAATCATCTACATCATAGCAAAGCAAGAAAGATTTACTGATCTGTATTTAGCAGGAGTAACCAAAATATTACCATAAAGTGCTTTATTTTGTGTCTATGTGTATATATAAGTAAAGATGTATATTTTAAGAGCTATTGTTAATGTAGTAAATTGACTTAAGTTGCTTTTAACGACCACTAAAGCTTGAATCACACAGAGCCTCCGATTAGAGGATGATTCTCTGTTCCT